>NW_024607657.1:17500-32935 GCF_018296145.1 Oncorhynchus tshawytscha | reverse complement strand
GAGAAACCGACAGAGAGAGAGAGAGAGAGAGAGAGAGAGAGAGAGAGAGAGAGAGAGAGAGAGAGAGAGACAGAGAGAGAGAAAGAGAGAGAGAGACAGGGAGAGAGAGAGAGAGAGAGAGAAAGGGAGAGAGAGAAAGGGGAGACAGAGAGAGGAGAAAGAGAGAGAGAGAGAGAAGAGAGAGAGACAGAGAGAGAGAGAGACAGAGAGAGAGAGAGAGAGAGAAAGGGAGAGACAGAGAGAGAGAGAGAGAGAGAGAGAAAGGGGAGAGTGTAAAACAGAGGAGTCCTTCCACACAGTTCCTCACCGAAGCCTATAAGGCCCAGTGTCTCCCCACGGATGCGTGCCGCTCCGGACGCCACCTCTCTGATCTGCTCCACGCTCTGGACCCGCGTGCCCTCCCGGAGAGCCTGGTACAACCAGGTGTTTCGTCGGTACAGGTTGAGGATGTGACACATGGTGGAGTCCGCTGTCTCCTCTACGCAAGCCGACGGGATGTTACACACTGCTACGCCTGGGGGAGGATGACACACAGAGTTAGATTAAGAGACACCTGGGGGAGGAGGACACACAGAGTTAGATTAAGAGACACCTGGGGGAGGAGGACACACAGAGTTAGATTAAGAGACACCTGGGGGAGGAGGACACACAGAGTTAGATTAAGAGACACCTGGAGGAGGAGGACACACAGAGTTAGATTAAGAGACACCTGGAGGAGGAGGACACACAGAGTTAGATTAAGAGACACCTGGGGAGGAGGACACACAGAGATAGATTAAGAGACACCTGGAGGAGGAGGACACACACAGAGTTAGATTAAGAGACACCTGGAGGAGGAGGACACACAGAGTTAGATTAAGAGACACCTGGGGAGGAGGACACACACAGTTAGATTAAGAGACACCTGGGGAGGATGACAGAGTTAGTTAAAAAGTGACACCTGGGGAGGAGGACACACAGAATTAGATTAAGAGACAACTGGGGTCCAAGATGGCGTAGCAGTAAATCGTCCTGTCTCGTCGTGTCCCTCGTATATATCGTCTATTTTTCGTTTTTACATATTTTTCTTCAAAAACATTTTGCTAAACCTAAGCTTCCAAATACTTCCAAATACTCTCCTGCAACCCGCCTCACCCAATGTAGCTATTTTTCCTAAAGTATTTATATTTACTTCGAACCGGAACCCCTCAACTGAAGCTAGCCGGCTAACCACCAGCTATGCTAGCGGTCTTCAGCTAACCGGTCATCAGCTAAGCTAACCTTTAGCTCGGAAAGCTCTCGCCAGCTCGAACAACGCAACTCTAACCAGAGCATAACGGACCTATTTATTTTTCATCCCCGGATTCATCCCTGGATTCCCACCGCAAACGGAACATTTCAGCTGGATCTTCACAACTAGCTATCTAGCTAAACCGCAACCCCGGATGATTACTCCTGGCTAGCGCTTCCACCCACTTAGCGTGAAGCTAGCCCGGCCAGCGCACCTGTACTACCACCGTAGCATACTCCTGGGCTACAATACCCAGGCCCACGACCGGTCTATCGATGTCACCGCATGAAGAGGAATAAACAGACTCACCCCATCGCGACGTCCCCTAAAGGCCAACTCTCTAGCCCTCGCTATCTCCCTGCTTGCTAAACTCGGCCTGCTAACTGCTAGCCTGTCTAGCCCCGGTCCGCTAACTGCTACCTTGTTTAGCCCGGGCCTACGAACTGTTAGCCTGTTAGCACAGGCCTGCTAACTGCTAGCCTGTCTAGCCCCGGTCCGCTAACTGCTACCTTGTTTAGCCCGGGCCTACGAACTGTTAGCTTGTTAGCACAGGCCTGCTAACCGTCTGAATCGCCGCGTCCCAAACACTCACCGGACCCATATTTACTTTCTATCTCTTCTTGATTTTTAATCTGTTTATACCTTTCCGGAAACCTGCCTCACCCAATGTGATACGGAATCGCTATTATTTTAAATTTTTAGAACACACTCAAGAACCTCCAGAAGCTAACCAGCTAACTAGCTAAAAGCTATTTAGTCATTGTTAACTTTTTTTCAACCTGGATAACACTCGCCAGTCCAGCTTCCCTGCCCCATCCACCGCTGCCCCCTGGACACTGATCTCTTGGCTACATAGCTGATGCACTCTGGACTGTCCATTAATCACGGTACTCCATTCTGCTTGTTTATGTTTTATCTGTCGGCCCCGTTGCCTAGTCAACGCCATTTTACCTGCTGTTGTTGTGCTAGCTGATTAGCTGTTGTCTCACCTACTGTTTAAGCTAGCTTTCCCAATTCAACACCTGTGATTACTGTATGCCTCGCTGTATGTCTCTCTCAAATGTCAATATGCCTTGTATACTGTTGCTCAGGTTAGTTATCATTGTTCTAGTTCACAATGGAGCCCCTAGTTCTACTCTTCATACCCCTGATAACTCCTTTGTCCCACCTCCCACACATGCGGTGACCTCACCCATTACAACCAGCATGTCCAGAGACACAACCTCTCTCATTATCACCCAGTGCCTGGGCTTACCCCCGCTGTACCCGCACCCCACCATACCCCTGTCTGCGCATTATGCCCTGAATATATTCTACCATGCCCAGAAACCTGCTCCTCTTATTCTCTGTCCCCAACGCTCTAGGCGACCGGTTTTGATAGCCTTTAGCCGCACCCTCATACTACTCCTTCTCTGTTCCGCGGGTGATGTGGAGGTAAACCCAGGCCCTGCATGTCCCCAGGCACCCTCATTTGTTGACTTCTGTGATCGTAAAAGCCTTGGTTTCATGCATGTCAACATCAGAAGCCTCCTCCCTAAGTTTGTTTTACTCACTGCTCTAGCACACTCTGCTAACCCTGATGTCCTTGCTGTGTCTGAATCCTGGCTCAGGAAGGCCACCAAAAATTCAGAGATTTCCAACTATAACATCTTCCGTCAAGATAGAACTGCTAAAGGGGGAGGAGTTGCAGTCTACTGCAGAGATAGCCTGCAAAGTAATGTCATACTTTCCAGGTCCATACCCAAACAGTTCGAACTACTAATTTTGAAAATTACTCTCTCCAGAAATAAGTCTCTCACTGTTGCCGCCTGCTACCGACCCCCTCAGCTCCCAGCTGTGCCCTGGACACCATTTGTGAATTGATCGCCCCCATCTAGCCTCAGAGTTTGTTCTGTTAGGTGACCTAAACTGGGATATGCTTAACACCCCGCCAGTCCTACAATCTAAGCTAGATGCCCTCAATCTCACACAAATCATCAAGGAACCCACCAGGTACAACCCTAACTCTGTAAACAAGGGCACCCTCATAGACGTCATCCTGACCAACTGGCCCTCCAAATACACCTCCGCTGTCTTCAACCAGGATCTCAGCGATCACTGCCTCATTGCCTGTATCCGCTACGGAGCCGCAGTCAAACGACCACCCTCATCACTGTCAAACGCTCCCTAAAACACTTCTGTGAGCAGGCCTTTCTAATCGACCTGGCCCGGGTATCCTGGAAGGACATTGACCTCATCCCGTCAGTTGAGGATGCCTGGTCATTCTTTAAAAGTAACTTCCTTACCATTTTAGATAAGCATGCTCCGTTCAAAAATGCAGAACTAAGAACAGATACAGTCCTTGGTTCACCCCAGACCTGACTGCCCTCGACCAGCACAAAAACATCCTGTGGCGGACTGCAATAGCATCGAATAGTCCCCGGGATATGCAACTGTTCAGGGAAGTCCGGAACCAATACACGCAGTCAGTCAGGAAAGCTAAGGCCAGCTTCTTCAGGCAGAAGTTTGCATCCTGTAGCTCCAACTCCAAAAAGTTCTGGGACACTGTGAAGTCCATGGAGAACAAGAGCACCTCCTCCCAGCTGCCCACTGCACTGAGGCTAGGTAACACGGTCACCACCGATAAATCCATGATTATCGAAAACTTCAATAAGCATTTCTCAACGGCTGGCCATGCCTTCCGCCTGGCTACTCCAACCTCGGCCAACAGCTCTGCCCCCCGGCAGCTCCTCGCCCAAGCCTCTCCAGGATCTCCTTTACCCAAATCCAGATAGCAGATGTTCTGAAAGAGCTGCAAAACCTGGACCCGTACAAATCAGCTGGGCTTGACAATCTGGACCCCCTATTTCTGAAACTTTCCGCCGCCATTGTCGCAACCCCTATTACCAGCCTGTTCAACCTCTCTTTCATATCGTCTGAGATCCCCAAGGATTGGAAAGCTGCCGCAGTCATCCCCCTCTTCAAAGGGGAGACACCCTGGACCCAAACTGTTACAGACCTATATCCATCCTGCCTTGCCTATCTAAGGTCTTCGAAAGCCAAGTCAACAAACAGGTCACTGACCATCTCGAATCCCACCGTACCTTCTCCGCTGTGCAATCTGGTTTCCGAGCCGGTCACGGGTGCACCTCAGCAACACTCAAGGTACTAAACGATATCATAACCGCCATCGATAAAAGACAGTACTGTGCAGCCGTCTTCATTGACCTTGCCAAGGCTTTCGACTCTGTCAATCACCATATTCTTATCGGCAGACTCAGTAGCCTCGGTTTTTCGGATGACTGCCTTGCCTGGTTCACCAATTACTTTGCAGACAGAGTTCAGTGTGTCAAACCGGAGGGCATGCTGTCCGGTCCTCTGGCAGTCTCTATGGGGTGCCACAGGGTTCAATTCTCGGGCCGACTCTTTTCTCTGTATATATCAATGATGTTGCTCTTGCTGCGGGCAATTCCCTGATCCACCTCTACGCAGACGACACCATTCTATATACTTTCGGCCCGTCATTGGACACTGTGCTATCTAACCTCCAAACAAGCTTCAATGCCATACAACACTCCTTCCGTGGCCTCCAACTGCTCTTAAACGCTAGTAAAACCAAATGCATGCTTTTCAACCGATCGCTGCCTGCACCCGCATGCCCGACTAGCATCACCACCCTGGATGGTTCCGACCTTGAATATGTGGACATCTATAAGTACCTAGGTGTCTGGCTAGACTGCAAACTCTCCTTCCAGACTCATATCAAACATCTCCAATCGAAAATCAAATCAAGAGTCGGCTTTCTATTCCGCAACAAAGCCTCCTTCACTCACGCCGCCAAGCTTACCCTAGTAAAACTGACTATCCTTCCGATCCTCGACTTCGGCGATGTCATCTACAAAATGGCTTCCAACACTCTACTCAGCAAACTGGATGCAGTCTATCACAGTGCCATCCGTTTTGTCACTAAAGCACCTTATACCACCCACCACTGCGACCTGTATGCTCTGGTCGGCTGGCCCTCGTTACATATTCGTCGCCAGACCCACTGGCTCCAGGTCATCTACAAGTCCATGCTAGGTAAAGCTCCGCCTTATCTCAGTTCACTGGTCACGATGGCAACACCCATCCGTAGCACGCGCTCCAGCAGGTGTATCTCACTGATCATCCCTAAAGCCAACACCTCATTTGGCCGCCTTTCGTTCCAGTACTCTGCTGCCTGTGACTGGAACGAATTGCAAAAATCGCTGAAGTTGGAGACTTTTATCTCCCTCACCAACTTCAAACATCAGCTATCTGAGCAGCTAACCGATCGCTGCTGCTGTACATAGTCTATTGGTAAATAGCCCACCATTTTCACCTACCTCATCCCCATACTGTTTTTATTTATTTACTTGCTCTTTTGCACACCAATATCTCTACCTGTACATGACCATCTGATCATTTATCACTCCAGTGTTAATCTGCAAAATTGTAATTATTCGCCTACCTCCTCATGCCTTTTGCACACATTGTATATAGACTCCCCCTTTGTTTTCTACTGTGTTATTGACTTGTTAATTGTTTATTCCATGTGTAACTCTGTGTTGTCTGCTCACACTGCTATGCTTTATCTTGGCCAGGTCGCAGTTGCAAATGAGAACTTGTTCTCAACTGGCCTACCTGGTTAAATAAAGGTGAAATAAAAAAATAAAAAATAAACACACAGAGTTAGATTAAGAGACACCTGGGGGAGGAGGACACACAGAGTTAGATTAAGAGACACCTGGGGAGGAGGACACACAGAGTTAGATTAAGAGACACCTGGGGAGGAGGACACACAGAGTTAGATTAAGAGACACCTGGGGGAGGAGGACACACAGAGTTAGATTAAGAGACACCTGGGGAGGAGGACACACAGAGTTAGATTAAGAGACACCTGGGGAGGAGGACACACAGAGATAGATTAAGAGACACCTGGAGGAGGAGGACACACAGAGTTAGATTAAGAGACACCTGGGGAGGAGGACACACACAGAGTTAGATTAAGAGACACCTGGGGAGGAGGACACACAGAGTTAGATTAAGAGACACCTGGGGAGGAGGACACACAGAGTTAGATTAAGAGACACCTGAGGGAGGAGGACACACAGAGTTAGATTAAGAGACACCTGGGGAGGAGGACACACAGAGTTAGATTAAGAGACACCTGGGGGAGGAGGACACAGAGGTTAGATTAAGAGACACCTGGGGGAGGAGGACACACAGAGTTAGATTAAGAGACACCTGGGGGAGGAGGACACACAGAGTTAGATTAAGAGACACCTGGGGGAGGAGGAGGACACACAGAGTTAGATTAAGAGACACCTGGGGGAGGAGGACACACAGAGTTAGATTAAGAGACACCTGGGGGAGGAGGACACACAGAGTTAGATTAAGAGACACCTGGGGGAGGAGGACACACAGAGTTAGATTAAGAGACACCTGGGGGAGGAGGACACACAGAGTTAGATTAAGAGACACCTGGGGGAGGAGGACACACAGAGTTAGTTAGTTAGTTACAGAAAGCAAACACACAGGTTAGATGTAGATCAGGTGTGTAGAATTACAGTTGTTAATTGGTTAGAGGGGGGCATACCATACAATACACCTGGGGGAGGAGGACGGCAGGGTAGCCTAGTGTTAAATACACCCTACAATACCATACCCCATACAATACCCCATATAATACATACCATACAATACCCCATATAATACAATACCATACCATACCCCATATAATACATACCATACAATACCATACCATACAATACCGCATATAATACCATTCAATACAATACCCCATATAATACATACCATACAATACCCCATATAATATATACCATACAATACCCCATATAATATATACCATACAATACCCCATAAAATATATACCATACAATACCCCATATAATACCATACCATACAATACCCCACATAATATGTACCATACAATACCCCATATAATACCATACCATACAATACCCCATATAATACCATACAATACCCCAAATAATACATACCATACAATACCCCATATAATATATACCATACAATACCCCATATAATATATACCATACAATACCCCATAAAATATATACCATACAATACCCCATATAATACCATACCATACAATACCCCACATAATATGTACCATACAATACCCCATATAATACCATACCATATAATACCATACAATACCCCATATAATATATACCATACAATACCCCATATAATACCATACCATACAATACCCCATATAATACCCCATACAATACCATACAATACCCCATATAATACCATACCATACAATACCCCATACAATACCCCACACAATACCATACCATACAATACCCCATATAATACCATACCATACCCCATGCCATACCATACAATACCCCATATAATATATACCATACAATACCCCATATAATACAATACAATACCCCATATAATATATAACATACAATATCCCATATAATACCCCATACCATACAATACCCCATATAATACCCCATACAATACACCATATAATACCCCATACAATACCCCATACAATACCCCATATAATACCAGACCATACCCCATACAATACCCCATACAATACCCCATATAATACCAGACCATAACCCATACAATACCCCATACAATACCCCATACAATACCAGACAATAACCCATATAATACCCCATACAATACCCCATACAATACCATACAATACCATACAATACCCCATATAATACCCCATACAATACCCCATACAATACCCCATATAATACCCCATATAATACCCCATACAATACCATACAATACCCCATATAATACCCCATACAATACCCCATACAATACCCCATACAATACCCCATACAATACCATACCATACCCCATAATACAATACCATACAATACCCTTATAATAAAATACAATACCCCTTATAATACAATACCATACAATACCCCATATAATACATACCATACCCCATACAATACCATAAAATACTCCATATAATACCATACAATACAATACCCCTTATAATACAATACCATACAATACCCTTATAATACAATACAATACAATACAATATCCCATATAATACCATACCCCATACAATACCATACAATACCCCTTATAATACAATACAATACAATGCCCCTTATAATACAATACCATACAATACCCCATATAATACCATACAATACCCCTTATAATACAATACCATACAATATCCCATATAATACCATACAATACCATACAATACCCCTTATAATACAATACCATACAATACCCCATATAATACCATACCATACCCCATATAATACCATACAATACCCCTTATAATACAATACAATACAATACAATACCCCTTATAATACAATACCCCTTATAATACAATACCATACAATACCCCTTATAATACAATACAATACAATTTCCCTTATAATACAATACCATACAATACCCCTTATAATACAATACCATACAATACCCCTTATAATACCATACAATACCCCTTATAATACCATACCATACCCCATATAATACCATACCATACAATACCCCTTAATGACAAAGCAAAAACAGGTTTTTAGAATGTATATACCACACAATACCCCATATAATACCATACCATACCCCATATAATACCATACCATACAATACCCCATACAATACCCCATATAATATATACCATACAATACCCCATACAATACCATACCATACAATACCCCATATAATACCATACCATACAATACCCCATATAATACCATACCATACAATACCCCATACAATACCATACAATACCCCATATACAGTGCCTTGCGAAAGTATTCGGCCCCCTTGAACTTTGCCACATTTGCCACATTTCAGGCTTCAAACATAAAGATATAAAACTGTATTTTTTTTTTTTGTGAAGAATCAACAAGAAGTGGGACACAATCATGAAGTGGAACGACATTTATTGGATATTTCAAACTTTTTAACAAATCAAAAACTGAAAAATTGTGCGTGCAAAATTATTCAGCCCCCTTAAGTTAATACTTTGTAGCACCACCTTTTGCTGCGATTACAGCTGTAAGTCGCTTGGGGTATGTCTCTATCAGTTTTGCACATCGGGAGGCTGAAATTTTTTCCCATTCCTCCTTGCAAAACAGCTCGAGCTCAGTGAGGTGTGATGGAGAGCATTTGTGAACAGCAGTTTTCAGTTCTTTCCACAGATTCTCGATTGGATTCAGGTCTGGACTTTGACTTGGCCATTCTAACACCTGTATATGTTTATTTTTGAACCATTCCATTGTAGATTTTGCTTTATGTTTTGGATCATTGTCTTGTTGGAAGACAAATCTCCGTCCCAGTCTCAGGTTTTTGCAGCTCCATCAGGTTTTCTTCCAGAATGGTCCTGTATTTGGCTCCATCCATATTCCCATCAATTTTAACCATCTCCCCTGTCCCTGCTGAAGAAAAGCAGGCCCAAACCATGATGCTGCCACCACCATGTTTGACAGTGGGGATGGTGTGTTCAGGGTGATGAGCTGTGTTGCTTTTACGCCAAACATAACGTTTTGCATTGTTGCCAAAAAGTTCAATTTTGGTTTCATCTGACCAGAGCACCTTCTTCCACACGTTTGGTGTGTCTCCCAGGTGGCTTGTGGCAAACTTTAAACAACACTTTTTATGGATATCTTTAAGAAATGGCTTTCTTCTTGCCACTCTTCCATAAAGGCCAGATTTGTGCAATATACAACTGATTGTTGTCCTATGGACAGAGTCTCCCACCTCAGCTGTAGATCTCTGCAGTTCATCCAGAGTGATCATGGGCCTCTTGGCTGCATCTCTGATCAGTCTTCTCCTTGTATGAGCTGAAAGTTTAGAGGGACGGCTAGGTCTTGGTAGATTTGCAGTGGTCTGATACTCCTTCCATTTCAATATTATCGCTTGCACAGTGCTCCTTGGGATGTTTAAAGCTTGGGAAATCTTTTTGTATCCAAATCCGGCTTTAAACTTCTTCACAACAGTATCTCGGACCTGCCTGGTGTGTTCCTTGTTCTTCATGATGCTCTCTGCGCTTTTAACGGACCTCTGAGACTATCACAGTGCAGGTGCATTTATACAGAGACTTGATTACACACAGGTGGATTGTATTTATCATCATTAGTCATTTAGGTCAACATTGGATCATTCAGAGATCCTCACTGAACTTCTGGAGAGAGTTTGCTGCACTGAAAGTAAAGGGGCTGAATAATTTTGCACGCCCAATTTTTCAGTTTTTGATTTGTTAAAAAAGTTTGAAATATCCAATGAATGTCGTTCCACTTCATGATTGTGTCCCACTTGTTGTTGATTCTTCACAAAAAAATACAGTTTTATATCTTTATGTTTGAAGCCTGAAATGTGGCAAAAGGTCGCAAAGTTCAAGGGGGCCGAATACTTTCGCAAGGCACTGTAATACCATACCATACAATACCCCATATAATACCATACAATACCCAATATAATATATACCATACAATACCCCATATAATACCATACCATACAATACCCCATACAATATCCCATATAATACCCCATACAATATCCCATATAATACCATACAATACCCCATATAATACCCCATACAATACCCCATATAATACCCCATACAATATCCCATACAATACCCCATATAATACCAGACCATACCCCATACAATACCCCATACAATACCCCATATAATACCAGACCATAACCCATACAATACCCCATATAATACCCCATACAATACCATACAATAACCCATATAATACCCCATACAATACCCCATACAATACCCCTTTTAATAAAATACAATACAATACCCCTTATAATACAATACCATACAATACCCCATATAACACATACCATACCATACCCCATACAATATCATACAATACTCCATATAATACCATACAATACAATACCCCTTATAATACAATACCATACAATACCCCATATAATACAATACCAAACCATACCCCATATAATACCATACCATACCCCATACAATACCCCTTATAATACAATACAATACAATACCCCTTATAATACAATACCATACAATATCCCATATAATACCATACCATACCCCATACAATACCATACAATACCCCTTATAATACAATACAATACAATGCCCCTTATAATACCATACCATACAATACCCCATATAATACCATGCAATACCCCTTATAATAAAATACCATACAATATCCCATATAATACCATACAATACCATACAATACCCCTTATAATACAATACAATACCCCATATAATACCATGCAATACCCCTTATAATACAATACCATACAATACCCCATATACTACCATACCATACCCCATACAATACCATACAATACCCCTTATAATACAATACAATACCCCTTATAATACAATACCATAAAATACCCCTTATAATACAATACCATACAATACGCCTTATAATACAATACCATACAATACCCCATATAATACCATACCATACCATACAATACCCCTTATAATACCATACAATACCCCTTATAATACAATACCATACAATACCCCTTATAATACAATACAATACAATACCCCTTATAATACAATACCATACAATACCCCTTATAGTACAATACCATACAATACCCCTTATAATACCATACCATACCCCTTAATGACAAAGCAAAAACAGGTTTTTAGAATGTATATACCACACAATAACCCATATAATACCCCATACAATACCCCATATAATATATACCATACAATACCCCATACAATACCATACCATACAATACCCCATATAATACCATACCATACAATACCCCATATAATATATACCATACAATACCCCATATAATACCATACAATACCCCATACAATACCCCATATAATACCATACAATACCCCATATAATACCATACCATACCAATATGTACTTCCGGCGCCGACAGAGATGGCCGCCTCGCTCGCGTTCCTAGGAAACTATGCAGTTTTTTGTTTTTTTACGTGTTATTTCTTACACTAGTACCCCAGGTCATCTTAGGTTTCTTTACATACAGCCGAGAAGAACTACTGAATATAAGATCAGCGTCAACTCACCATCAGTACGACCAAGAATATGTTTTTCGCGATGCGGATCCTGTGTTACAAGCATTTCGCTACACTCGCATTAACATCTGCTAACCATGTGTATGTGACAAATAAAATTTGATTTGATTTGATTTGATTTTTTACCATACCCCATACAATACCATACAATACCCCATATAATACCATACAATACCCCATATAATACCATACCCCATACAATACCATACCATATAATACCCCATATAATACCACACAATACCCCTTATAATACGATACAATACCCCATATAATACAATACAATACCCCTTATAATACAATACCATACAATACCCCTTATAATACCATAAAATACCCCATATAATACAATACCATACAATACCCCTTATAATACCATAAAATACCCCATATAATACAATACCATACCATACCCCATATAATACCATAACATACCCCTCATAATACCATACCATACCCCATATAATACCACACAATACCCCTTAATGACAAAGCAAAAACAGGTTTATAGAATGTTTGCAAAAAAAAAATAGGAAATTACATTTACATAAATATTCAGACCTTTTACTCAGTACCTTGTTGAAGCACCTTTGGCAGCGATTACAGCCTCAAGTCTTCTTGGGTACAACGCTACAAGCTTGGCACACCTGTATTTGGGGAGTTTCTCCCATTATTCTCTGCAGATCCTTTCAAGCTCTATCAGGTTGGATGGGAAGCGTCGCTGCACAGCTATTTTCAGGTCTCTCCAGAGATGTTCGATCGGGTTCAAGTCCGAGTTCTGGCTGGGCCACTCAAGGACATTCAGAGACTTGTCCCGAAACCACTCCTGCATTGTGTTGGCTGTGCACTTAGGGTTGTTGTCCTGCTGGAAGGTGAACCTTTGCCCCAGTCTGAAGTCCTGAGTCCTCTGGAGCAGGTTTTCATCAAGGATGTCTCTGTACTTGCTCCGTTCATCTTTCCCTCGATCCTGACTAGTCTCCCTGTCCCTGCCGCTGAATAACATCCCCACAGCATGATGCTGCCACCACCATGCTTCACCGTAGGGATGGTGCCAGGTTTCCTCCAGACATAATGCTTGGCATTCAGGCCAAAAGTTCAACCTTGTTTCATCAGACCAGAGAATCTTGTTTCTCATGGTCTGAGAGTTCTTTAGGGGCCTTTTGGCAATCTCGAAGTGGGCTGTCATGTGCCTTTTACTGAGAAGTGGCTTCTATCTGGCCACTCTACCATAAAGGCCTGATTGGTGGAGTGCTGCAGATGGTTGTCTTTCTGGAATGTTCTCCTATCTCCACAAAGGAACTCTAGAGCTCTGTCAGAGTGACCATCGGGTTCTTGGTCAACTCCCTGACCAAGGCCCTTCTCCCCCGATTGCTCAGTTTGGCCGGGCAACCAGCTCTAGGAAGAGTCTTGGTCGTTCCAAACTTCTTCCATTTAAGAATGATGGAGGCCACTGTGTTCTTGGGAACCTTCAATGCTGCAGAAATCTTTTGGTACCCTTCCCCAGATCTGTGCCTCGACACAATCCTGTCTCGGAGCTCTACAGAGAATTCCTTTGACCTCATGGCTTGGTTTTTTGCTCTGACATCTCAAGGATGATTAATGGAAACAGGATGCACCTGAGTCTCATAGCAAAAGGTCTGAATACTTATGTAAATAAGGTATATTTTCTATTTGTAATAAATTAGCTACAATTTATAAGAACCAGTTTTTGCGTTGTCATTATGGGTATTGCGTGTGATGAGGACAAATATTTATTTAATCCATTTTAGAATAAGGCTGTAACGTAACAAAATGTGAAAAAAAAAAATCAAGGGGTCTGAATACTTTCCGAGTGCACTGCACGTGTTAACGAAAGTAACTTTTGGATAAAAGTGTCTCTGCTAAGTGACTACATTCTGCCGATCATAGTTGGGTGAATATTGGTGCGTACCCAGCTCTCCGGCTGCCTTGATGTCGATGTTGTCGTAGCCGCTGCCGATGCGGATGATGATGCGTAGAGCCTTGAACTTCTCTAGGTCCTCTCTGGTCAGAGTGATGGTGTGGTACATCATGGCCCCTACTGCCTCGTTCAACACCTGGAGAGACAAACAGACACGGTCAAGATGGCCTCTACTGCCTCGTTCAACACCTGGAGAGACAAACAGACATGGTCAAGATGGCCTCTACTGCCTCGTTCAACACCTGGAGAGACAAACAGACATGGCCAAGATGGCCCCTACCACCTCGTTCAACACCTGGAGAGACAAACAGACATGGCCAAGATGGCCCCTCCGCCTCGTTCAACACCTGAAGAGACAAACAGACATGGTCAAGATGGCCTCTCCTGCCTCGTTCAACACCTGGAGAGACAAACAGACACGGTCAAGATGGCCCCTCCACCTCGTTCAACACCTGGAGAGACAAACAGACATGGTCAAGATGGCCTCTCCCGCCTCGTTCAACACCTGGAGAGACAAACAGACACGGTCAAGATGGCCTCTCCCGCCTCGTTCAACACCTGGAGAGACAAACAGACACGGTCAAGATGGCCTCTACTGCCTCGTTCAACACCTGGAGAGACAAACGAACATGGTCAAGATGGCCTCTCCCGCCTCTTTCAACACCTGGAGAGACAAATGGTCAAGATGGTCTCTACCGCCTCTTTCAACACTTCCTCACAGGGCCGTAGTTACACAGTTAGGACACTTCCTCACAGGGTCGTAGTTACACAGTTAGGACACTTCCTCACAGGGCCGTAGTTACACAGTTAGGACACTTCCTCACAGGGCCGTAGTTACACAGTTAGGACACTTCCTCACAGGGCCGTAGTTACACAGTTAGGACACTTCCTCACAGGGCCGTAGTTACACAGTTAGGACACTTCCTCACAGGGTCGTAGTTACACAGTTAGGACACTTCCTCACAGGGTCGTAGTTACACAGTTAGGACACTTCCTCACAGGGTCGTAGCTACACAGTTAGGACACTTCCTCACAGGGCCGTAGTTACACAGTTAGGACACTTCCTCACAGGGCCGTAGTTACACAGTTAGGACACTTCCTCACAGGGCCCTAGTTACACAGTTAGGACACTTC
>NW_024607657.1:0-12500 GCF_018296145.1 Oncorhynchus tshawytscha | reverse complement strand
ATGTTTGTCTCAGGCCAGGGTCACTGAGGAGACTAGTACCTTCACCATGTTTGTCTCAGGCCAGGGTCACTGAGGAGAATTCTCCTGTATCTTAGTCTTGTTTCACCCCCCACACTGCTCAAGTAACAATGTAAGACACAGTGTAGCAGATACAGTTGAAGTTGGAAGTTGACATAGACTTAGTTCTGAGTCATTAAAACTCATTTTTCAATCACTCCACAAATTTCTTGTTAACAAACTATAGTTTTGGCAAGTCGGTTAGGACATCTACTTTGTGCATGGCACAAGTAATTTTTCCAACAATTGTTTGCAGACAGATTATTTCAATTATAATTCACTGTATCACAATTCCAGTGGGTGAGAAGTTTACATACACTAAGTTGAGTGGGCCTTTAAACAGCATGGAAAATTACGTCATGGCTTTAGAAGGTTCTGATAGGCTAATAGACATCATTTGAGTCAATTGGAGGTGTACCTGTGGATGTATTTCAAGGGTTACCTTCAAACTCAGTGCCTTGTTGCTTGACATCATGGGAAAATCAAAAGAAATCAGCCAAGACCTCAGAAAAAAAATGGTAGACCTCCACAAGTCTGGTTCATCCTTGGGAGCAATTTCCAAACGCCTGAAGGTACCACGTTCATCTGTACAAACAATATTACTCAAGTATAAACTCCATGGGACCACGCAGCCGTCATACCGCTCAGGAAGGAGACGCGTTCTGCCTCCTAGAAATGAACGTTCTTTGGTGCAAAAAGTGCAAATCAATCCCAGAACAACAGCAAAGGACCTTGTGAAGATGCTGTAGGAAACAGGTATAAAAGTATCTATATCCACAGTAAAACGAGTCCTATATTGCCATAACCTGAAAGGCCGCTCAGCAAGGAAGAAGCCACTGCTCCAAAACCGCCATAAAAAAGCCAGACTACGGTTTGCTACTGCACATGGGGACAAAGATCGTACTTTTTGGAGAAATGTCCTCTGGTCTGATGAAACAAAAATATAATTGTTTGGCCATAATGACCATTGTTATGTTTGGAGGAAAAAGGGGGAGGCTTGCAAGCCTAAGAACACCATCCCAACCTTGAAGCACGGGGGTGGCAGCATCATGTTGTGGGGGTGCTTTTCTGCAGGAGGGACTGGTGCACCTCACAAAATAGATGGCATCATGAGGAAGGGAAATTATGTGGATATATTGAAGCAACATCTCAAGACATCAGTCAGGAAGTTAAAGCTTGGTCGCAAATGGGTCTTCCAAATGGACAATGACCCCAAGCATACTTCCAAAGTTGTGGCAAAATGGCTTAAGGACAACAAAGTCAAGGTATTGGAGTGGCCATCACAAAGCCCTGACCTCAATCCTATAGAACATTTGTGGGCAGAACTGAAAAAGCGTGTGCGAGCAAGGAGGCCTAAAAACCTGACTCGGTTACACCAGCTCTGTCAGGAGGAATGGGACAGAATTCCCACAACTTATTGTGGGAAGCTTATGGAAGGCTACCCAAAACGTTTGACCCAAGATAAACAATTTAAAGGCAATGCTACCAAATACTAATTGAGTGTATGTAAACTTCTGACCCACTGGGAATGTGATGAAAGAAATAAAAGCTGAAATAAATCATTCTCTCTACTATTATTCTGACATTTCACATTCTTAAAATAAAGTGGGGTGCCTAACTGACCTAAAACAGGGAATTTTTACTATGATTAAATGTCAGGAATTGTGAAAAACTGAGTTTAAATGTATTTGGCTAAGGTGTATGTAAACGTCTGACTTCAACTGTAGTTCCTTCTCTGATTTAGTTCAAGGCCACTAGCAACTCTCCAGACAGTTAGTGTTGTAACATGGTCACCAGCTGGGGTGGATGGAGGGGTCTGTACCAGCTGGGGTGGATGGAGGGGTCAGTACCAGCTGGGGTGGATGGAGGGGTCTGTACCAGCTGGGGTGGATGGAGGTGGATGGAGGGGTCTGTAACAGCTGGGGTGGATGGAGGGGTCAGTACCAGCTGGGGTGGATGGAGGGGTCTGTACCAGCTGGGGTGGATGGAGGTGGATGGAGGGGTCTGTAACAGCTGGGGTGGATGGAGGTGTCTGTAACAGCTGGGGGTTCGAGGTGGATGGAGGTGTCTGTAACAGCTGGGGTGGATGGAGGGGTCTGTAACAGCTGGGGTGGATGGAGGGGTCTGTACCAGCTGGGGTGGATGGAGGTGGATGGATGTGTCTGTAACAGCTGGGGTGGATGGAGGTGTACCAGCTGGGATGGATGGAGGGGTCTGTACCAGCTGGGGTGGATGGATGTGGAGGGGTCTGTAACAGCTGGGGTGGATGGAGGGGTCTGTAACAGCTGGGGTGAATGGAGGGGTCTGTACCAGCTGGGGTGGATGGAGGGGTCTGTACCAGCTGGGGTGGATGGAGGGGTCTGTACCAGCTGGGGTGGATGGAGGGGTCTGTACCAGCTGGGGTGGATGGAGGGGTCTGTACAAGCTGGGGTGGATGGAGGTGGATGGAGGGGTCTGTACCAGCTGGGGTGGATGGAGGGGTCTGTACCAGCTGGGGTGGATGGAGGTGGATGGAGGGGTCTGTACCAGCTGGGGTGGATGGAGGGGTCTGTACCAGCTGGGGTGGATGAAGGGGTCTGTACCAGCTGGGGTGGATGGAGGTGGATGAAGGGGTCTGAACCAGCTGGGTTGGATGGAGGTGGATGGAGGGGTCTGTACCAGCTGGGGTGGATGGAGGGGTCTGTAACAGCTGAGGTGGATGGAGGTGTCTGTAACAGCTGGGGTGGATGGAGGGGTCTGTACCAACTGGGGTGGATGGAGGGGTCTGTAACAGCTGGGGTGGATGGAGGTGGATGGAGGTGTCTGTAACAGCTGGGGTGGATGGAGGGGTCTGTACCAGCTGGGGTGGATGGAGATGGATGGAGGGGTCTGTAACAGCTGGGGTGGATGGAGGGGTCTATACCAGCTGGGGTGGATGGAGGTGGATGGAGGGGTCTGTACCAGCTGGGATGGATGGAGGGGTCTGTAACAGGTGTGGTGGATGGAGGTGGATGGAGGGGTCTGTAACAGCTGGGGTGGATGGAGGTGTCTGTAACAGCTGGGGTGGATGGAGGTGGATGGAGGGGTCTGTAACAGCTGGGGTGGATGGAGGTGTCTGTAACAGCTGGGGTGGATGGAGGTGGATGGAGGTGTCTGTAACAGCTGGGGTGGATGGAGGTGTCTGTAACAGCTGGGGTGGATGGAGGTGGATGGAGGTGTCTGTAACAGCTGGGGTGGATGGAGGTGTCTGTACCAGCTGGGATGGATGGAGGGGTCTGTACCAGCTGGGGTGGATGGAGGTGGATGGAGGGGTCTGTAACAGCTGGGGTGGATGGAGGGGTCTGTACCAGCTGGGGTGGATGGAGGTGGATGGAGGGGTCTGTAACAGCTGGGGTGGATGGAGGTGTCTGTAACAGCTGGGGTGGATGGAGGTGGATGGAGGTGTCTGTAACAGCTGGGGTGGATGGAGGGGTCTGTACCAGCTGGGGTGGGTGGATGGAGGGATCTGTAACAGCTGAGGTGGATGGAGGGAGGGGTCTGTAACAGCTGGGGTGGATGGAGGGGTCTGTACCAACTGGGGTGGATGGAGGGGTCTGTAACAGCTGGGGTGGATGGAGGTGGATGGAGGTGTCTGTAACAGCTGGGGTGGATGGAGGGGTCTGTACCAGCTGGGGTGGATGGAGATGGATGGAGGGGTCTGTAACAGCTGGGGTGGATGGAGGGGTCTATACCAGCTGGGGTGGATGGAGGTGGATGGAGGGGTCTGTACCAGCTGGGATGGATGGAGGGGTCTGTAACAGGTGTGGTGGATGGAGGTGGATGGAGGGGTCAGTACCAGCTGGGATGGATGGAGGGGTCTGTACCAGCTGGGATGGATGGAGGGGTCTGTACCAGCTGGGGTGGATGGAGGTGGATGGAGGGGTCTGTAACAGCTGGGGTGGATGGAGGTGGATGGAGGGGTCTGTAACAGCTGGGGTGGATGGAGGTGTCTGTAACAGCTGGGGTGGATGGAGGTGGATGGAGGTGTCTGTAACAGCTGGGGTGGATGGAGGGGATGGTACCAGCTGGGGTGGGTGGATGGAGGGGTCTGTACCAGCTGGGGTGGATGGAGGGGTCTGTACCAGCTGGGGTGGATGAAGGGGTCTGTACAAGCTGGGTTGGATGGAGGGGATGGAGGGGTCTGTACCAGCTGGGGTGGATGGAGGGGTCTGTACCAGCTGGGGTGGATGGAGGTGGATGGAGGGGTCTGTACCAGCTGGGGTGGATGGAGGGGTCTGTACCAGCTGGGGTGGATGGAGGGGTCTGTACCAGCTGGGGTGGATGGAGGGGTCTGTACCAGCTGGGGTGGATGGAGGGGTCTGTAACAGCTGGGGTGGATGGAGGGGTCTGTATCAGGTGGCTAGAGCCCTATTCCCTATATAGTGCAATGCAGTAAAAGTAGTGTAAAACAACCAGTCTGCCACTCAGCCAGTCAGTCAGCCAGTCAGTCACCCAGTTAGCCAGTCAGCCACCCAGCCAGTCAGCCAGTCAGCCAGCCAGTCAGCCAGTCAGTCAGCCAGTCAGTCAGCCAGTCAGTCAGTCAGTCAGTCAGTCAGTCAGTCAGTCAGTCAGCCAGCCACCTAGCCAGTCCAGTCAGCCAGCCACCTAGCCAGTCAGTCAGTCAGCCACCCAGTCAGTCAGCCAGCCACCCACCCAGCCACCCAGTCAGTCAGCCAGCCACCCAGTCAGTCAGTCAGCCAGTCAGCCACCCAGTCAGCCACCCAGCCACCCAGTCAGTCACTCACCCAGCCACCCAGTCAGTCACTCAGCCAGCCAGCCACCCACCCACCCAGCCAGCCAGCCACCCAGCCACCCAGTCAGCCACCCAGCCACCCAGTCAGTCAGTCTCTCTGATTCAGAACTAACCATCTCATCTCCAGTCACCCAGTCAGTCAGCCACCCAGTCAGCCAGTCAGTCAGCCAGTCAGCCAGCCACCCAGCCAGTCACCCAGTCACCCAGTCAGTCAGTCAGCCAGTAAGTTTCTCTCTGATTCAGAACTAACCATCTCATCTCCAGTCAGTCAGTCAGCCACCTAGCCAGTCAGTCAGTCAGCCAGCCACCCAGTCAGTCAGTCAGCCAGCCACCCAGTCAGCCAGTAAGTCCCTCTCTGATTCAGAACTAACCATCTCATCTCCACAGTAGAGAAGAGACGTTCATTTCACCTCTGGGCTTCTAAACAACCAAATCATTACTATGAATCAGCAGAATACACCACACCGGTACACCATCACATTACAATCCTGTTTTTATGAAGAGGTACTGTTAACTAGAACAACAAAACCCACCCCTTCCCTCTCCTCTCCCCCATCCTCCCCTCCTCCTCCTCCCCTCCCCTCCTCCTCTCCCTCTCCTCCTCTCCCCCTCCTCCTCTCCCCATCCCCTCCCCTCCTCCTCCCCCCCCATCCCCTCCCCTCCTCCTCTCCTCTCCCTCCTCCTCCCCTCCTCCTCCTCCTCCTCCTCCCCATCCCCTCCCCTCCTCCTCTCCCCCCTCCCCCATCCCCTCTCCCTCATCCCCTCCCCTCCTCTCCTCCTCCCTCTCCTCTCCTCCTCCTCTCCCCATTCCCTCCCCTCCTCTCCTCTCCCCTCCCTCCTCCTCCTCCTCTCCCCCATCCCCTCCTCCCCTCCTCCTCCCCCTCCTCCTCCACCTCTCCCCCCATCCCATCCTCCTCCTCCTTCTCCCCATCCCCTCCCTCTCCCCATCCCCTCTCCTCCTCCTCTCCCCATTCCCCTCCTCCCCCTCCTTCCACCAACCCCCTCCCATCACCCCCTCCCCACCCATCACTCCACCAACCCCCTCACATCCCCCCTACACATCCCCACCACACACCAACCCCCTCACATCACCCAACACACACCAACCCCTCACATCACCCATCCACACCAACCCCCTACACATCCCCAACACACACCAACCCCCTACACATCCCCATCCTCACATCACTCCCTACACATCACCCATCCACACCAACCCCCCTCCATCCCCATCCTCCACCCATCACACACCAACCCCTACACATCTCCCCCCATCCCATCCCATCCTCCATCCTCTCCCTTCACCCATCCCCAACCCCCTCCCACTCATCACACACCAACCCCTCACATCACCCATCCCACCATCCCATCACCCATCACACACCAACCCCCTCACATCACCCATCACACACCAACCCCTCACATCACCCATCACACACCAACCCCTACACATCACCCATCACACACCAACCCCTCACATCCTCACCCCAACCCCCTACACATCACCCATCCTCCACCAACCCCCCCTACACATCACCCATCACACACCAACCCCCTACACATCACCCATCACACACCAACCCCCACATCACCCATCACACACCAACCCCCTACACATCACCCATCACACACCAACCCCCTACACATCACCCATCACACACCAACCCCCTACACATCACCCATCACACACCAACCCCCTACACATCACCCATCACACCCAACCCCCTACACATCACCCATCACACACCAACCCCCACATCACCCATCACACACCAACCCCTCACCACCCATCACACCAACCCCCAACCCCCATCACACACCAACCCCCTACACATCACCCATCACACACCAACCCCCTACACCCACCCATCACACACCAACCCCCTCATCCCCCATCACACACCAACCCCCTACCATCACCCATCACACATCACCACCCATCACACACCAACCCCCACATCACCCATCACACACCAACCCCTCACCCATCACACACCAACCCCTACACATCACCCATCACACACCAACCCCTCACATCACCCATCACACCCCCCTACACATCACCCATCACACACCAACCCCCTACACATCACCCATCACACACCAACCCCCCTACACATCACCCATCACACACCAACCCCCTACACATCACCCATCACACACCAACCCCCTACACATCACCCATCACACACCAACCCCCTACCATCACCCATCACACACCAACCCCCTACACATCACCCATCACACACCAACCCCTACACATCACCCATCACACACCAACCCCCTATCACCCATCACACACCAACCCCCTACACATCACCCATCACACACCAACCCCCTCACATCACCCATCACACACCAACCCCTACACATCACCCATCACACACCAACCCCCTACACATCACCCATCCACACCACCCCCTACATCACCCATCACACACCAACCCCCTACACATCACCCATCACACACCAACCCCTCACCCATCACACACCAACCCCCTCACATCACCCATCACACACCAACCCCCTACACAACCCCACATCACCCATCACACACCAACCCCCTACACATCACCCATCACACACCAACCCCCTACACATCACCCATCACACACCAACCCCCTACACATCACCCATCACACACCAACCCCCTACACATCACCCATCACACCCAACCCCCTACACATCCCCATCACACCCCCCCCCTACACATCACCCATCACACACCAACCCCTACATCACCCATCACACCCAACCCCCTCATCACCCATCACACACCAACCCCTACACATCACCCATCACACACCAACCCCCTACACATCACCCATCACACACCAACCCCCTACACATCACCCATCACACACCAACCCCTACACATCACCACACACCAACCCCCTACACACCCATCACACATCACACACCAACCCCACCCATACACATCACCCATCACACACCAACCCCCTACACATCACCCATCACACACCAACCCCTCATCCACACACCAACCCCCTCACATCACCCATCACACACCAACCCCCTACACATCACCCATCACACACCAACCCCCTACACATCACCCATCACACACCAACCCCTACACATCACCCATCACACACCAACCCCTACACATCACCCATCACACACCAACCCCCTACACATCACCCATCACACACCAACCCCCTACACATCACCCATCACACACCAACCCCCTCACCCCCATCACACACCAACCCCCTACACATCACCCATCACCCCAACCCCCTAAGATCACCCATCACACACCAACCCCCTACACATCACCCATCACACACCAACCCCCTACACATCACCCATCACACACCAACCCCCTTCACCCATCCACACCAACCCCTTCACCCATCTACTCACTGTCACCCATCAAACCAACCCCCTCTCACCCATCACACACCAACCCCCTAGCATCACCCATCACACACCAACCCCCTACCATCACCCATCACACACCAACCCCCTACACATCAAACACCTTCACCCATCACAGACCAACCCCCTGGAGGCTGTTCACCCATCACACAGCAATGTTCCATCACATCTACCCATGGAAAGCCTTCCCAGAAGAGTGGAGGCTGTTATCAGCAGCAATGTTCACTACATCTCACACACCAACCCCCTGGAAAGCCTTCCCCATCAAGACCAACCCCTGGAGGCTCACACACCAACCCCCTACACATCACCCATACACAGCAATGTCACCCATCCAAACATCTCACCCATGGAAAGCCTTCCCAGAAGAGTGGACACACTGTTATCACACACCAATGTTCCAACACCCATCACACACCAACCCCCTGGAAAGCCTTCCCACTGAAGAGTCTGGCTGTTATAGCAGCAATGTTCCAACATCTAGTGGAAAGCCTTCCCAGTAGATTGGAGGCTGTTAAAGCATCAATGTTCCAACATCTAGTGGAAAGCCTTCCCAGAAGATTGGAGGCTGTTATAGCAGCAATGTACCAACATCTAGTGGAAAGCCTTCCCAGAAGATTGGAGGCTGTTATAGCAGCAATGTTCCAACATCTAGTGGAAAGCCTTCCCAGAAGAGTGGAGGCTGTTATAGCATCAATGTTCCAACATCTAGTGGAAAGCCTTCCCAGAAGAGTGGAGGCTGTTATAGCAGCAATGTACCAACATCTAGTGGAAAGCCTTCCCAGAAGATTGGAGGCTGTTATAGCAGCAATGTTCCTACATCTAGTGGAAAGCCTTCCCAGAAGAGTGGAGGCTGTTATAGCAGCAATGTTCCTACATCTAGTGGAAAGAATTCCCAGAAGAGTGGAGGCTGTTATAGCAGCAATGTTCCTACATCTAGTGGAAAGCCTTCCCAGAAGAGTGGAGGCTGTTATAGCAGCAATGTTCCTACATCTAGTGGAAAGCCTTCCCAGAAGAGTGGAGGCTGTTCTAGCAGCAATGTTCCAACATCTAGTGGAAAGCCTTCCCAGAAGAGTGGAGGCTGTTATAGCAGCAATGTTCCAACATCTAGTGGAAAGCCTTCCCAGAAGAGTGGAGGCTGTTATAGCAGCAATGTTCCTACATCTAGTGGAAAGCCTTCCCAGAAGAGTGGAGGCTGTTATAGCAGCAATGTTCCAACATCTAGTGGAAAGCCTTCCCAGAAGAGTGGAGGCTGTTATAGCAGCAATGTTCCTACATCTAGTGGAAAGCCTTCCCAGAAGAGTGGAGGCTGTTATAGCAGCAATGTTCCTACATCTAGTGGAAAGCCTTCCCAGAAGAGTGGAGGCTGTTATAGCAGCAATGTTCCTACATCTAGTGGAAAGCCTTCCCAGAAGAGTGGAGGCTGTTCTAGCAGCAATGTACCAACATCTAGTGGAAAGCCTTCCCAGAAGAGTGGAGGCTGTTATAGCAGCAATGTTCCTACATCTAGTGGAAAGCCTTCCCAGAAGAGTGGAGGCTGTTATAGCAGCAATGTTCCTACATCTAGTGGAAAGCCTTCCCAGAAGAGTGGAGGCTGTTATAGCAGCAATGTTCCAACATCTAGTAGAAAGCCTTCCCAGAAGAGTGGAGGCTGTTATAGCAGCAATGTTCCAACATCTAGTAGAAAGCCTTCCCAGAAGAGTGGAGGCTGTTATATCAGCAATGTTCCAACATCTAGTAGAAAGCCTTCCCAGAAGAGTGGAGGCTGTTATAGCAGCAATGTTCCAACATCTAGTGGAAAGCCTTCCCAGAAGAGTGGAGGCTGTTATAGCAGCAATGTTCCAACATCTAGTGGAAAGCCTTCCCAGAAGAGTGGAGGCTGTTATAGCAGCAATGTTCCAACATCTAGTGGAAAGCCTTCCCAGAAGAGTGGAGGCTGTTATAGCAGCAATGTTCCTACATCTAGTGGAAAGCCTTCCCAGAAGAGTGGAGGCTGTTATAGCAGCAATGTTCCAACATCTAGTGGAAAGCCTTCCCAGAAGAGTGGAGGCTGTTATAGCAGCAATGTTCCAACATCTAGTGGAAAGCCTTCCCAGAAGAGTGGAGGCTGTTATAGCAGCAATGTTCCAGCATCTAGTGGAAAGCCTTCCCAGAAGAGTGGAGGCTGTTATAGCAGCAATGTACCAACATCTAGTGGAAAGCCTTCCCAGAAGAGTGGAGGCTGTTATAGCAGCAATGTACCAACATCTAGTGGAAAGCCTTCCCAGAAGAGTGGAGGCTGTTATAGCAGCAATGTACCAACATCTAGTGGAAAGCCTTCCCAGAAGAGTGGAGGCTGTTATAGCAGCAAAGGGGGGACCAACTCCATATTAATGCCCATGATTTTAGAATGAGATATTCGACGAGCAGGTGTCCACATACTTTTGTAGTGTATATCATCATGTGGTGTATATTGAGAAACAAGAGAAGCCTCTCTCTCAGAATAATGGAAGTGAAATAGTAGGTACCATCACCCTGCACCAAGTGACATCACATCGTCATGAGAACACTACTATAACTGGCTGAGAAGACCATAAAGGACAACACAGTGAAGTTTCACATGTTAGCACCAGGAGAGAGGAGAGGAGAAGAGAGGAGAGGAGAGGAGAAGAGAGGAGAAGAGAGGAGAGGAGAGAAGAGAGGAGAGGAGAAGAGAGGAGAGGAGAAGAGAGAGGGAAGAGAGGAGAGGAGAGGAGAAGAGAGGAGAAGAGAGAGGGAAGAGGAGAGGAGAGGAGAGAGAGGGAGTGGAGAGGAGAGGAGAGGAGAGGAGAGGAGAGGAGAGGAGGAGAGGAGAAGAGAGAGGGAAGAGAGGAGAGGAGAGGAGAGGAGAGGAGAGAGAGAGAGGAGAAGAGAGAGGGAAGAGAGGAGAGGAGAGGAGAGAAGAGGAGAGGAGAAGAGAGAGGGAAGAGAGAGAGGAGAGGAGAGGGTGGAGAGGAGGAGAGGAGAGGAGAGGAGAGAAGAGGAGAGGAGAAGAGAGAGGGAAGAGGGAGAGGAGAGGGAGAGGGTGGAGAGGAGGGAGAGGAGAGGAGAGGAGAGAAGAGGAGAGGAGAAGAGAGAGGGAAGAGAGGAGAGGAGAGGAGAGAAGAGGAGAGGAGAAGAGAGAGGGAAGAGAGGAGAGGAGAGGAGAGAAGAGGAGAGGAGAGGAGAGAGAGGGAAGAGAGGAGAGGAGAGGAGAGGGAAGAGAGGAGGAGGAGAGGAGAGGAGAGGAGAGAGAGAGGAGAGGAGAAGAGAGAGGGAAGAGAGGAGAGGAGAGGAGAGAAGAGGAGAGGAGAAGAGAGAGGGAAGAGAGGAGAGGAGAGGAGAGAAGAGGAGAGGAGAAGAGAGAGGGAAGAGAGGAGAGGAGAGGAGAGAAGAGGAGAGGAGAAGAGAGAGGGAAGAGAGGAGAGGAAAGGGGAGGAGAAGAGAGGAGGGGAGAGGAGAGGAGAGAAGAGGAGAAGAGAGGAGAGAAGAGGAGAGGAGAAGAGAGAGGGAAGAGAGGAGAGGAGAGGGGAGGAGAAGAGAGGGGGAGAGGGTGGAGAGGAGAGAAGAGGAGAGGACAGGGGAGGAGAAGAGAGGAGGGGAGAGGGTGGAGAGGAGGGGAGGAGGGGGGCGAGGAGGAGAGGAGTGAAGTGGAGAGGGAGAGGAGGGGAGGAAAGGAGATGAGAGGAGACGAAGGTGAAGGGGAGGAGATGAGATGAGAGGAGACGAAGGTGAAGGGGAGGAGATGAGATGAGAGGAGATGAAGGTGAAGGGGAGGAGATGAGATGAGTGGAGAGGAGAGTGGAGGGGAGGGGAGGAGGAAAGAACGAAAATGGAGTGTGGGGCTGCTGTGTCTGCTGTCCGTGTCGGCTGTCCGTGTCTGCTATCCATCTGCTCTTCAGCAAGGGTGTGAAAGAGTGTGTGTGTGTTAGTTACTCCACCTTCTCGTGTATCTCCTGTGTGGACTGTGTGTTAGTGTGTGTGTGTGTGTGTGTTTAGTTACGCCACCTTCTCGTGTATCTCCTGTGTGGACTGTGTGTTAGTGTGTGTGTGTGTGTGTGTTAGTTACTCCACCTTCTCGTGTATCTCCTGTGTGGACTGTGTGTTAGTGTGTGTGTGTGTGTGTGTGTGTGTGTGTGTGTTAGTTACGCCACCTTCTCATGTATCTCCTGTGTGTCACACCCTGACCATAGTTTGCTTTGTATCTTTCTATGTTTTGTTTGGTCAGGGTGTGATCTGAGTGGGCATTCTATGTTGGATGTCTTGTTTGTCT
>NW_024607656.1:27500-32924 GCF_018296145.1 Oncorhynchus tshawytscha | reverse complement strand
AGAGAGAGACTGATAACTCTGGAGAGAGAGACTGATAACTCTGGAGAGAGAGACTGATAACTCTGGAGAGAGAGAGAGAGAGAGAGACTGATAACTCTGGAGAGAGAGAGAGAGAGACTGATAACTCTGGAGAGAGAGAGATAACTCTGAGAGAGACTGATAACTCTGGAGAGAGAGAGAGAGACTGATAACTCTGGAGAGAGAGAGAGAGAGAGAGAGATAACTCTGGAGAGAGAGAGAGAGAGACTGATAACTCTGGAGAGAGAGAGAGAGAGACTGATAACTCTGGAGAGAGAGAGAGAGAGAGAGAGAGACTGATAACTCTGGAGAGAGAGAGAGAGAGAGAGACTGATAACTCTGGAGAGAGAGAGAGAGAGAGAGACTGATAACTCTGGAGAGAGAGAGACTGATAACTCTGAGAGAGAGAGACTGAGAACTGATAACTGGAGAGAGAGAGACTGATAACTCTGGAGAGAGAGAGAGAGACTGATAACTCTGGAGAGAGAGAGACTGATAACTCTGGAGAGAGAGAGAGAGAGAGACTGATAACTCTGGAGAGAGAGAGAGAGAGAGAGACTGATAACTCTGGAGAGAGAGAGAGAGAGAGAGACTGATAACTCTGGAGAGAGAGAGAGAGAGAGAGACTGATAACTCTGGAGAGAGAGAGAGAGAGAGAGAGACTGATAACTCTGGAGAGAGAGAGAGAGAGAGAGAGACTGAAACTCTGGAGAGAGAGAGAGAGATAACTCTGAGAGAGAGACTGATAACTCTGGAGAGAGAGAGACTGATAACTCTGGAGAGAGAGAGATAACTCTGAGAGAGAGACTGATAACTCTGGAGAGAGAGACTGATAACTCTGAGAGAGAGAGACTGATAACTCTGGAGAGAGAGACTGATAACTCTGGAGAGAGAGACTGATAACTCTGAGAGAGACTGATAACTCTGGAGAGAGAGAGAGAGAGAGAGAGAGAGATAACTCTGGAGAGAGAGAGAGACTGATAACTCTGGAGAGAGAGAGAGACTGATAACTCTGGAGAGAGAGAGAGAGAGAGAGACTGATAACTCTGGAGAGAGAGAGAGAGAGAGAGACTGATAACTCTGGAGAGAGAGAGAGAGAGAATAACTCTGGAGAGAGAGAGAGAGACTGATAACTCTGGAGAGAGAGAGACTGAGAGAGAGAGAGACTGATAACTCTGGAGAGAGAGAGAGACTGATAACTCTGGAGAGAGAGAGAGAACTCTGGAGAGAGAGAGACTGATAACTCTGGAGAGAGAGAGAGAGAGAGAGACTGATAACTCTGGAGAGAGAGAGAGAGAGACTGATAACTCTGGAGAGAGAGAGAGAGAGAGACTGATAACTCTGGAGAGAGAGAGAGACTGATAACTCTGGAGAGAGAGAGAGAGATAACTCTGGAGAGAGAGAGACTGATAACTCTGGAGAGAGAGACTGATAACTCTGGAGAGAGAGAGACTGATAACTCTGGAGAGAGAGAGAGAGACTGATAACTCTGGAGAGAGAGAGAGAGAGAGACTGATAACTCTGGAGAGAGAGAGAGACTGATAACTCTGGAGAGAGAGAGAGAGAGACTGATAACTCTGGAGAGAGAGAGAGAGAGAGACTGATAACTCTGGAGAGAGAGAGAGAGAGAGAACTGGAGAACTCTGGAGAGAGAGAGAGACTGATAACTCTGGAGAGAGAGAGAGAGAGAGAGAGACTGATAACTCTGGAGAGAGAGAGAGAGAGAGAGAGAGAGATAACTCTGGAGAGAGAGAGAGAGAGAGAGAGAGAGAGAGAGAGACTGATAACTCTGGAGAGAGAGAGAGAGAGAGAGAGAGAGACTGATAACTCTGGAGAGAGAGAGAGAGAGAGAACTCTGAGAGAGAGAGAGACTGATAACTCTGGAGAGAGAGAGAGAGAGAGAGATAACTCTGGAGAGAGAGAGAGAGACTGATAACTCTGGAGAGAGAGAGAGAGAGAGAGAGAGACTGATAACTCTGGAGAGAGAGAGAGAGAGAGAGAGAGAGAGAGACTGATAACTCTGGAGAGAGAGAGAGAGAGAGAGAGAGACTGATAACTCTGGAGAGAGAGAGAGAGAGAGAGAGAGACTGATAACTCTGGAGAGAGAGAGAGAGAGAGAGAGAGAGACTGATAACTCTGGAGAGAGAGAGAGAGAGACTGATAACTCTGGAGAGAGAGAGAGAGAGAGAGAGACTGATAACTCTGGAGAGAGAGAGAGAGAGAGAGACTGATAACTCTGGAGAGAGAGAGAGAGAGAGAGACTGATAACTCTGGAGAGAGAGAGAGAGAGACTCTGAGAGAGAGAGAGATAACTCTGGAGAGAGAGAGAGAGAGAGAGACTGATAACTCTGGAGAGAGAGAGAGAGAGAGAGAGACTGATAACTCTGGAGAGAGAGAGAGAGAGAGAGAGAGAGACTGATAACTCTGGAGAGAGAGAGAGAGAGAGAGAGAGAGAGACTGATAACTCTGGAGAGAGAGAGAGAGAGAGAGAGACTGATAACTCTGGAGAGAGAGAGAGAGAGAGAGAGAGACTGATAACTCTGGAGAGAGAGAGAGAGAGAGAGAGAGAGAGACTGATAACTCTGGAGAGAGAGAGAGAGAGAGAGAGAGATAACTCTGGAGAGAGAGAGAGAGAGAGAGAACTGATAACTCTGGAGAGAGAGAGAGAGAGAGAGAGACTGATAACTCTGGAGAGAGAGAGAGAGACTGATAACTCTGGAGAGAGAGAACTCTGAGAGACTGAGAACTCTGGAGAGAGAGAGAGACTGATAACTCTGGAGAGAGAGAGAGAGAGAGAGACTGATAACTCTGGAGAGAGAGAGAGAGAGAGAGACTGATAACTCTGGAGAGAGAGAGAGAGAGAGAGACTGATAACTCTGGAGAGAGAGAGAGAGAGAGAGAGAGAGACTGATAACTCTGGAGAGAGAGAGAGAGAGAGAGAGAGACTGATAACTCTGGAGAGAGAGAGAGAGAGAGAGAGACTGATAACTCTGGAGAGAGAGAGACTGATAACTCTGGAGAGAGAGAGAGAGAGAGAGAGAGACTGATAACTCTGGAGAGAGAGAGAGAGAGAGAGACTGATAACTCTGGAGAGAGAGAGAGAGAGAGAGAGAGAGACTGATAACTCTGGAGAGAGAGAGAGAGAGAGACTGATAACTCTGGAGAGAGAGAGAGAGAGAGACTGATAACTCTGGAGAGAGAGAGAGAGAGAGAGAGAGACTGATAACTCTGGAGAGAGAGACTGATAACTCTGGAGAGAGAGAGAGAGAGACTGATAACTCTGGAGAGAGAGATAACTCTGAGAGAGAGAGACTGATAACTCTGGAGAGAGAGAGAGACTGATAACTCTGGAGAGAGAGAGAGAGAGAGAGAGAGAGACTGATAACTCTGGAGAGAGAGAGAGAGAGAGAGACTGATAACTCTGGAGAGAGAGAGAGAGAGACTGATAACTCTGGAGAGAGAGAGAGAGAGACTGATAACTCTGGAGAGAGAGAGAGAGAGAGACTGATAACTCTGGAGAGAGAGAGAGAGAGAGACTGATAACTCTGGAGAGAGAGAGAGAGACTGATAACTCTGGAGAGAGAGAGAGAGAGAGACTGATAACTCTGGAGAGAGAGAGAGAGAGAGAGAGAGACTGATAACTCTGAGAGAGAGAGAGAGAGAGAGACTGATAACTCTGGAGAGAGAGAGAGAGACTGATAACTCTGGAGAGAGAGAGAGAGAGAGACTGATAACTCTGGAGAGAGAGAGAGAGAGAGACTGATAACTCTGGAGAGAGAGAGAGAGAGAGACTGATAACTCTGGAGAGAGAGAGAGAGAGAGACTGATAACTCTGGAGAGAGAGAGAGAGAGAGAGAGAGAGAGACTGATAACTCTGGAGAGAGAGAGAGAGAGAGACTGATAACTCTGGAGAGAGAGAGAGAGAGAGAGACTGATAACTCTGGAGAGAGAGAGAGAGAGAGAGAGAGAGACTGATAACTCTGGAGAGAGAGAGAGAGAGAGACTGATAACTCTGGAGAGAGAGAGAGAGAGAGAGAGACTGATAACTCTGGAGAGAGAGAGAGAGAGAGAGAGAGACTGATAACTCTGGAGAGAGAGAGAGAGAGAGAGAGACTGATAACTCTGGAGAGAGAGAGAGAGACTGATAACTCTGGAGAGAGAGAGAGAGAGATAACTCTGGAGAGAGAGAGACTGAGAACTCTGAGAGAGAGACTGAGAACTCTGGAGAGAGAGACTGATAACTCTGGAGAGAGAGACTGATAACTCTGGAGAGAGAGAGAGAGAGAGACTGATAACTCTGGAGAGAGACTGAGAGAGAGAGAGACTGATAACTCTGGAGAGAGAGAGACTGATAACTCTGGAGAGAGAGAGACTGAGAACTCTGGAGAGAGAGAGACTGATAACTCTGGAGAGAGAGACTGATAACTCTGGAGAGAGAGAGAGAGAGAGAGACTGATAACTCTGGAGAGAGAGAGAGAGACTGATAACTCTGGAGAGAGAGAGAGAGAGAGAGACTGATAACTCTGGAGAGAGAGAGAGAGAGACTGATAACTCTGGAGAGAGAGAGAGAGAGAGAGACTGATAACTCTGGAGAGAGAGAGAGAGAGAGAGACTGATAACTCTGGAGAGAGAGAGAGACTGATAACTCTGGAGAGAGAGAGAGAGAGAGACTGATAACTCTGGAGAGAGAGAGAGAGAGAGACTGATAACTCTGGAGAGAGAGAGAGAGAGAACTCTGGAGAGAGAGAGACTGATAACTCTGGAGAGAGAGAGAGAGAGAGACTGATAACTCTGGAGAGAGAGAGAGACTGAGAGAGAGAGAGACTGATAACTCTGGAGAGAGAGAGAGAGAGAGACTGATAACTCTGGAGAGAGAGAGAGAGAGAGACTGATAACTCTGGAGAGAGAGAGAGAGAGAGACTGATAACTCTGGAGAGAGAGAGAGAGAGACTGATAACTCTGGAGAGAGAGAGAGAGAGACTGATAACTCTGAGAGAGAGAGACTGATAACTCTGGAGAGAGAGAGACTGATAACTCTGGAGAGAGAGAGAGAGAACTGATAACTGAGAGAGAGACTGATAACTCTGGAGAGAGAGAGAGATAACTCTGAGAGAGAGACTGATAACTCTGGAGAGAGAGAGAGAGAGAGACTAACTCTGGAGAGAGAGAGAGACTGATAACTCTGGAGAGAGAGAGAGAGAGACTGATAACTCTGGAGAGAGAGAGAGAGAGACTGATAACTCTGGAGAGAGAGAGAGAGAGAGACTGATAACTCTGGAGAGAGAGAGAGAGAGAGAGACTGATAACTCTGGAGAGAGAGAGAGAGAGAGAGAGAGAGACTGATAACTGATAACTCTGAGAGAGAGAGAGAGAGAGACTGATAACTCTGGAGAGAGAGAGAGAGAG
>NW_024607656.1:20000-22500 GCF_018296145.1 Oncorhynchus tshawytscha | reverse complement strand
CTCTGGAGAGAGAGAGAGAGAGAGAGACTGATAACTCTGGAGAGAGAGAGAGAGAGAGACTGATAACTCTGGAGAGAGAGAGAGAGAGAGACTGATAACTCTGGAGAGAGAGAGAGAGAGAGACTGATAACTCTGGAGAGAGAGAGAGAGAGAGACTGATAACTCTGGAGAGAGAGAGACTGATAACTCTGGAGAGAGAGACTGATAACTCTGGAGAGAGAGAGAGAGAGAGAGAAACTCTGGAGAGAGAGACTGATAACTCTGGAGAGAGAGACTGATAACTCTGGAGAGAGAGACTGATAACTCTGGAGAGAGAGAGAGAGAGAGAGACTGATAACTCTGGAGAGAGAGAGAGAGAGAGAGAGACTGATAACTCTGGAGAGAGAGAGAGAGAGAGAGAGAGACTGATAACTCTGGAGAGAGAGAGAGAGAGACTGATAACTCTGGAGAGAGAGAGAGAGAGAGACTGATAACTCTGGAGAGAGAGAGAGACTGATAACTCTGGAGAGAGAGAGAGAGAGAGAGATAACTCTGAGAGAGAGAGAGAACTCTGAGAGAGAGAGAGACTGATAACTCTGGAGAGAGAGAGAGAGAGAGACTGATAACTCTGGAGAGAGAGAGAGAGAGAGAGAGAGAGAGAGAGACTGATAACTCTGGAGAGAGAGAGAGAGAGAGAGAGAGAGACTGATAACTCTGAGAGAGAGAGAGAGAGAGAGAGAGACTGATAACTGGAGAGAGAGAGAGAGAGAGAGACTGATAACTCTGGAGAGAGAGAGAGAGACTGATAACTCTGGAGAGAGAGAGAGAGAGAGAGAGAGAGAGAGAGAGACTGATAACTCTGGAGAGAGAGAGAGAGAGAGAGAGACTGATAACTCTGGAGAGAGAGAGAGATAACTCTGAGAGAGAGAGACTGATAACTCTGGAGAGAGAGAGAGAGAGAGAGAGAGAGAGAGAGACTGGAACTCTGGAGAGAGAGAGAGAGAGACTGATAACTCTGGAGAGAGAGAGAGAGAGAGAGAGACTGATAACTCTGGAGAGAGAGAGAGAGAGAGACTGATAACTCTGGAGAGAGAGAGAGAGAGAGAGACTGATAACTCTGGAGAGAGAGAGAGAGAGAGACTGATAACTCTGGAGAGAGAGAGAGAGAGAGAGAGAGAGACTGATAACTCTGGAGAGAGAGAGAGAGAGAGAGAGAGAGACTGATAACTCTGGAGAGAGAGAGAGAGAGACTGATAACCTGGAGAGAGAGACTGATAACTCTGGAGAGAGAGAGAGAGAGAGAGAGAGAGAGAGACTGATAACTCTGGAGAGAGAGAGAGAGAGAGAGAGAGACTGATAACTCTGGAGAGAGAGAGAGAGAGAGAGAGAGAGAGACTGATAACTCTGGAGAGAGAGAGAGAGAGAGAGAGAGACTGATAACTCTGGAGAGAGAGAGAGAGAGAGAGAGACTGATAACTCTGGAGAGAGAGAGAGAGAGAGAGAGACTGATAACTCTGGAGAGAGAGAGAGAGAGAGAGACTGATAACTCTGGAGAGAGAGAGAGAGAGACTGATAACTCTGGAGAGAGAGAGAGAGAGAGAGACTGATAACTCTGAGAGAGAGAGAGAGAGACTGATAACTCTGGAGAGAGAGAGAGAGAGAGACTGATAACTCTGGAGAGAGAGAGAGAGAGAGAGAGACTGATAACTCTGGAGAGAGAGAGAGAGAGAGAGACTGATAACTCTGGAGAGAGAGAGAGAGAGAGAGAGAGATAACTCTGGAGAGAGAGAGAGAGATAACTCTGGAGAGAGAGAGAGACTGATAACTCTGGAGAGAGAGAGAGAGAGAGAGAGACTGATAACTCTGGAGAGAGAGAGAGAGAGAGAGAGAGACTGATAACTCTGGAGAGAGAGAGAGAGAGAGAGAGACTGAGACTGGAGAAGAGAGAGAGAGAGAGAGAGAGAGACTGATAACTCTGGAGAGAGAGAGAGAGAGAGACTGATAACTCTGGAGAGAGAGAGAGAGAGAGAGAGAGACTGATAACTCTGGAGAGAGAGAGAGAGAGAGAGAGAGACTGATAACTCTGGAGAGAGAGAGAGAGAGAGAGACTGATAACTCTGGAGAGAGAGAGAGAGAGAGAGACTGATAACTCTGGAGAGAGAGAGAGAGAGAGACTGATAACTCTGGAGAGAGAGAGAGAGAGAGAGACTGATAACTCTGGAGAGAGAGAGAGAGAGAGAGACTGATAACTCTGGAGAGAGAGAGAGAGAGAGAGAGAGAGAGACTGATAACTCTGGAGAGAGAGAGAGAGAGAGAGACTGATAACTCTGGAGAGAGAGAGAGAGAGAGAGACTGATAACTCTGGAGAGAGAGAGAGAGAGAGAGAGAGACTGATAACTCTGGAGAGAGAGAGAGAGAGAGAGACTGATAACTCTGGAGAGAGAGAGAGAGAGACTGATAACTCTGGAGAGAGAGAGAGAGAGAGAGAGATAACTCTGGAGAGAGAGAGAGAGAGAGAGAG
>NW_024607656.1:7500-15000 GCF_018296145.1 Oncorhynchus tshawytscha | reverse complement strand
AGAGAGAGACTGATAACTCTGGAGAGAGAGAGAGAGAGAGAGACTGATAACTCTGGAGAGAGAGAGAGAGAGAACTCTGAGAGACTGATAACTCTGGAGAGAGAGAGAGAGAGAGAGAGACTGATAACTCTGGAGAGAGAGAGAGAGAGAGACTGATAACTCTGGAGAGAGAGAGAGAGAGAGACTGATAACTCTGGAGAGAGAGAGAGAGAGAGAGACTGATAACTCTGGAGAGAGAGAGAGAGAGAGAGAGACTGATAACTCTGGAGAGAGAGAGAGAGAGACTGATAACTCTGGAGAGAGAGAGAGAGAGAGAGACTGATAACTCTGGAGAGAGAGAGAGAGAGAGAGAGACTGATAACTCTGGAGAGAGAGAGAGACTGAGAGAGAGAGAGAGAGATAACTCTGGAGAGAGAGAGAGAGAGAGAGACTGATAACTCTGGAGAGAGAGAGAGAACTCTGAGAGAGAGAGAGAGAGACTGATAACTCTGGAGAGAGAGAGAGAGAGAGAGAGACTGATAACTCTGGAGAGAGAGAGAGAGAGACTGATAACTCTGGAGAGAGAGAGAGAGAGAGAGAGAGAGAGACTGATAACTCTGGAGAGAGAGAGAGAGAGAGAGAGAGACTGATAACTCTGGAGAGAGAGAGAGAGAGAGAGAGAGAGAGAGAGAGAGAGAGAGACTGATAACTCTGGAGAGAGAGAGAGAGAGAGAGAGACTGATAACTCTGGAGAGAGAGAGAGAGAGAGACTGATAACTCTGGAGAGAGAGAGAGAGAGAGAGAGAGAGACTGATAACTCTGGAGAGAGAGAGAGAGAGAGAGAGAGACTGATAACTCTGGAGAGAGAGAGAGAGAGAGAGACTGATAACTCTGGAGAGAGAGAGAGAGAGACTGATAACTCTGAGAGAGAGAGAGAGAGAGACTGATAACTCTGGAGAGAGAGAGAGAGAGAGAGACTGATAACTCTGGAGAGAGAGAGAGAGAGAGAGAGACTGATAACTCTGGAGAGAGAGAGACTGAGAGAGAGAGAGAGAGAGACTGATAACTCTGGAGAGAGAGAGAGAGAGAGAGAGACTGATAACTCTGGAGAGAGAGAGAGAGAGAGAGAGACTGATAACTCTGGAGAGAGAGAGAGAGAGACTGATAACTCTGGAGAGAGAGAGAGAGAGAGAGAGACTGATAACTCTGGAGAGAGAGAGAGAGAGAGAGAGAGATAACTCTGGAGAGAGAGAGAGAGAGAGAGAGAGAGAGACTGATAACTCTGGAGAGAGAGAGAGAGAGAGAGAGAGAGAGAGACTGATAACTCTGGAGAGAGAGAGAGAGAGAGAGACTGATAACTCTGGAGAGAGAGAGAGAGAGAGAGAGAGACTGATAACTCTGGAGAGAGAGAGAGAGAGAGAGACTGATAACTCTGGAGAGAGAGAGAGAGAGAGACTGATAACTCTGGAGAGAGAGAGAGAGAGAGAGAGACTGATAACTCTGGAGAGAGAGAGAGAGAGAGACTGATAACTCTGGAGAGAGAGAGAGACTGATAACTCTGGAGAGAGAGAGAGAGAGAGAGACTGATAACTCTGGAGAGAGAGAGACTGATAACTCTGGAGAGAGAGAGAGAGAGAGAGAGATAACTCTGGAGAGAGAGACTGATAACTCTGGAGAGAGAGACTGATAACTCTGGAGAGAGAGACTGATAACTCTGGAGAGAGAGAGAGAGAGAGACTGATAACTCTGGAGAGAGAGAGATAACTCTGAGAGAGAGACTGATAACTCTGGAGAGAGAGAGAGACTGATAACTCTGGAGAGAGAGAGAGAGAGAGAGATAACTCTGGAGAGAGAGACTGATAACTCTGAGAGACTCTGAGAGAGAGAGAGAGAGAGAGAGAGACTGATAACTCTGGAGAGAGAGAGAGAGAGAGAGAGACTGATAACTCTGGAGAGAGAGAGAGAGAGAGAGAGACTGATAACTCTGGAGAGAGAGAGAGAGAGAGAGAGACTGATAACTCTGGAGAGAGAGAGAGAGAGAGAGACTGATAACTCTGGAGAGAGAGAGAGAGAGAGACTGATAACTCTGGAGAGAGAGAGAGAGAGAGAGAGACTGATAACTCTGGAGAGAGAGAGAGAGAGACTGATAACTCTGGAGAGAGAGAGAGAGAGACTGATAACTCTGGAGAGAGAGAGAGAGAGAGAGAACTGGATAACTCTGGAGAGAGAGAGAGAGAGAGAGAGACTGATAACTCTGGAGAGAGAGAGAGAGAGAGAGAGAGAGAGACTGATAACTCTGGAGAGAGAGAGAGAGAGAGAGAGAGACTGATAACTCTGGAGAGAGAGAGAGAGAGAGAGAGAGACTGAGAACTCTGAGAGAGAGAGAGAGAGAGAGAGAGAGACTGATAACTCTGGAGAGAGAGAGAGAGAGAGAGACTGATAACTCTGGAGAGAGAGAGAGAGAGAGAGAGACTGATAACTCTGAGAGAGAGAGAGAGAGAGAGAGACTGATAACTCTGGAGAGAGAGAGAGAGAGAGAGAGACTGATAACTCTGGAGAGAGAGAGAGAGAGAGAGAGAGACTGATAACTCTGGAGAGAGAGAGAGAGAGAGAGAGACTGATAACTCTGGAGAGAGAGAGAGAGAGAGAGAGACTGATAACTCTGGAGAGAGAGAGAGAGAGAGAGAGAGAGACTGATAACTCTGGAGAGAGAGAGAGAGAGAGAGAGAGATAACTCTGGAGAGAGAGAGAGAGAGAGAGAGAGAGACTGATAACTCTGGAGAGAGAGAGAGAGAGAGAGAGAGACTGATAACTCTGGAGAGAGAGAGAGAGAGAGAGACTGATAACTCTGGAGAGAGAGAGAGAGAGAGAGAGAGACTGATAACTCTGGAGAGAGAGAGAGAGAGAGAGAGACTGATAACTCTGGAGAGAGAGAGAGAGAGAGACTGATAACTCTGGAGAGAGAGAGACTGATAACTCTGGAGAGAGAGAGACTGATAACTCTGGAGAGAGAGAGAGAGAGAGAGAGACTGATAACTCTGGAGAGAGAGAGAGAGAGAGAGACTGATAACTCTGGAGAGAGAGAGAGAGAGAGAGAGACTGATAACTCTGGAGAGAGAGAGAGAGAGAGAGAGACTGAGAACTCTGAGAGAGAGAGAGAGAGAGAGAGACTGATAACTCTGGAGAGAGAGAGAGAGAGAGAGAGAGAGACTGATAACTCTGGAGAGAGAGAGAGAGAGAGAGAGAGAGACTGATAACTCTGGAGAGAGAGAGAGAGAGAGAGACTGATAACTCTGGAGAGAGAGAGAGAGAGAGAGAGAGAGACTGATAACTCTGGAGAGAGAGAGAGAGAGAGAGAGACTGATAACTCTGGAGAGAGAGAGAGAGAGAGAGACTGATAACTCTGGAGAGAGAGAGAGAGAGAGAGAGACTGATAACTCTGGAGAGAGACTGAGAACTCTGAGAGAGAGACTGATAACTCTGGAGAGAGAGAGACTGATAACTCTGGAGAGAGAGAGACTGATAACTCTGGAGAGAGAGAGACTGAGACTCTGATAACTAACTCTGGAGAGAGAGAGAGAGACTGATAACTCTGGAGAGAGAGACTGAGAATAACTGGAGAGAGAGAGAGAGACTGATAACTCTGGAGAGAGAGAGAGACTGATAACTCTGGAGAGAGAGACTGATAACTCTGGAGAGAGAGAGAGAGAGACTGATAACTCTGGAGAGAGAGAGAGACTCTGGAGAGAGAGACTGATAACTGGAGGAGAGAGAGAGAGAGAGACTGATAACTCTGGAGAGAGAGAGACTGATAACTCTGGAGAGAGAGAGAGAGACTGATAACTCTGGAGAGAGAGAGAGAGAGACTGATAACTCTGGAGAGAGAGAGAGAGAGAGACTGATAACTCTGGAGAGAGAGAGAGAGAGAGAGAGACTGATAACTCTGGAGAGAGAGAGAGAGAGAGAGAGAGACTGATAACTCTGGAGAGAGAGAGAGACTGATAACTCTGGAGAGAGAGAGAGACTGATAACTCTGGAGAGAGAGAGAGACTGATAACTCTGGAGAGAGAGACTGATAACTCTGGAGAGAGAGACTGATAACTCTGGAGAGAGAGAGACTGATAACTCTGGAGAGAGAGAGAGAGAGAGAGACTGATAACTCTGGAGAGAGAGACTGATAACTCTGGAGAGAGAGACTGATAACTCTGAGAGAGAGACTGATAACTCTGGAGAGAGAGAGAGAGAGAGAGAGACTGATAACTCTGGAGAGAGAGACTGAGGAGAGAGAGACTGATAACTCTGGAGAGAGAGACTGATAACTCTGGAGAGAGAGAGAGAGAGAGAGACTGATAACTCTGGAGAGAGAGAGAGAGAGAGAGAGAGAGACTGATAACTCTGGAGAGAGAGAGACTGATAACTCTGGAGAGAGAGAGACTGATAACTCTGGAGAGAGAGAGAGAGAGAGACTGATAACTCTGGAGAGAGAGAGAGAGAGAGAGACTGATAACTCTGGAGAGAGAGAGACTGATAACTCTGAGAGAGAGAGAGACTGATAACTCTGGAGAGAGAGAGAGAGAGAGACTGATAACTCTGGAGAGAGAGAGAGAGAGAGACTGATAACTCTGGAGAGAGAGAGACTGATAACTCTGGAGAGAGAGACTGATAACTCTGGAGAGAGAGAGAGAGAGAGAGACTGATAACTCTGGAGAGAGAGAGAGAGAGAGACTGATAACTCTGGAGAGAGAGAGAGAGAGAGAGACTGATAACTCTGGAGAGAGAGAGAGAGACTGATAACTCTGGAGAGAGAGAGAGAGACTGATAACTCTGGAGAGAGAGAGAGAGATAACTGATAACTGGAGAGAGAGAGAGAGAGAGAGAGAGAGACTGATAACTCTGGAGAGAGAGAGACTGATAACTCTGGAGAGAGAGAGAGAGAGAGAGACTGATAACTCTGGAGAGAGAGAGAGAGAGACTGATAACTCTGGAGAGAGAGAGACTGATAACTCTGGAGAGAGAGAGAGAGAGAGACTGATAACTCTGGAGAGAGAGAGAGAGAACTCTGGAGAGAGACTGATAACTCTGGAGAGAGAGAGAGAGATAACTCTGAGAGAGAGAGACTGATAACTCTGGAGAGAGAGAGAGACTGATAACTCTGGAGAGAGAGAGAGAGAGACTGATAACTCTGGAGAGAGAGAGAGAGAGACTGATAACTCTGGAGAGAGAGAGAGAGACTGATAACTCTGGAGAGAGAGAGAGAGACTGAGAACTCTGGAGAGAGAGAGAGAGAGAGAGAGAGAGAGACTGATAACTCTGGAGAGAGAGAGAGAGAGAGAGAGACTGATAACTCTGGAGAGAGAGAGAGAGAGAGAGAGAGACTGATAACTCTGGAGAGAGAGAGAGAGAGAGAGACTGATAACTCTGGAGAGAGAGAGAGAGAGAGAGAGAGACTGATAACTCTGGAGAGAGAGAGAGAGAGAGAGAGAGACTGATAACTCTGGAGAGAGAGAGAGACTGAGAGAGAGAGAGAGAGAGACTGATAACTCTGGAGAGAGAGAGAGAGAGAGAGAGAGAGAGAGACTGATAACTCTGGAGAGAGAGAGAGAGAGAGAGAGAGAGAGAGAGAGAGAGACTGATAACTCTGGAGAGAGAGAGAGAGAGAGAGAGAACTCTGGAGAGAGAGAGAGAGAGACTGATAACTCTGGAGAGAGAGAGAGACTGATAACTCTGGAGAGAGAGAGAGAGACTGATAACTCTGGAGAGAGAGAGAGAGACTGATAACTCTGGAGAGAGAGAGAGAGAGACTGATAACTCTGGAGAGAGAGAGAGAGACTGATAACTCTGGAGAGAGAGAGAGAGAGAGACTGATAACTCTGGAGAGAGAGAGAGAGAGAATAACTCTGGAGAGAGAGAGAGAGAGAGAGACTGATAACTCTGGAGAGAGAGAGAGAGAGAGACTGATAACTCTGGAGAGAGAGAGAGAGACTGATAACTCTGGAGAGAGAGAGAGAGACTGATAACCCTGGAGAGAGAGAGAGAGACTGATAACTCTGGAGAGAGAGAGAGAGACTGATAACTCTGGAGAGAGAGAGAGAGACTGATAACTCTGGAGAGAGAGAGAGACTGATAACTCTGGAGAGAGAGAGAGACTGATAACTCTGGAGAGAGAGAGAGAGAGAGACTGATAACTCTGGAGAGAGAGAGAGACTGATAACTCTGAGAGAGAGAGAGACTGATAACTCTGGAGAGAGAGAGAGACTGATAACTCTGGAGAGAGAGAGAGACTGATAACTCTGGAGAGAGAGAGAGACTGATAACTCTGGAGAGAGAGAGACTGATAACTCTGGAGAGAGAGAGAGCGAGAGACAGAGAGAGAGTGAGGGACAGAGAGAGAGAGGGACGGACAGAGAGAGAGAGGGGCGGACAGAGAGAGAGAGGGACGACAGAGAGAGAGAGGGACGCACAGAGAGAGAGAGGGACGCACAGAGAGAGAGAGGGACGCACAGAGAGAGAGAGGGACGACAGAGAGAGAGAGGGACGCAGAGAGAGAGAGAGGGACGCACAGAGAGAGAGAGGGACGCACAGAGAGAGAGAGGGACGCACAGAGAGAGAGAGGGACGCACAGAGAGAGAGAGAGGACGCACAGAGAGAGAGAGGGACGCACAGAGAGAGAGAGGGACGCACAGAGAGAGAGAGGGACGCACAGAGAGAGAGAGGGGACGCACAGAGAGAGATAGGGACGCACAGAGAGAGAGAGGGACGCACAGAGAGAGAGAGGGACGCACAGAGAGAGAGAGGGACGCACAGAGAGAGAGAGGGACGCACAGAGAGAGAGAGAGACGCCCAGAGAGAGAGAGAGAGAGAGAGAGAGAGAGGGAGAGAGAGAGGGACGGACAGAGAGAGAGAGGGACGGACAGAGACAGCGAGGGGGACGGACAGAGAGAGAGAGAGGGACGGACAGAGACAGCGAGGGGGCGGACAGAGAGAGAGAGAGGGGCGGACAGAGAGAGAGGGGGACGGACAGAGAGAGAGAGGGACGCACAGAGAGAGAGAGGGACGCACAGAGAGAGAGGGACGCACAGAGAGAGAGGGACGCACAGAGAGAGAGGGACGACAGAGAGAGAGGGACGCACAGAGAGAGAGGGACGCACAGAGAGAGAGGGACGCAGAGAGAGAGAGAGGGACAGACAGACAGAGAGAGGGAGAGAGAGGGCGAGAGAGAGGGACGGACAGAGAGGGAGAGAGAGGGAGAGAGAGAGGGACGGACAGAGAGAGAGAGGGACGGACAGAGAGAGAGAGAGGGACGGACAGAGACATCGAGGGGGACGGACAGAGAGAGAGAGAGGGGCGGACAGAGAGAGAGGGGGACGGACAGAGAGAGAGAGAGAGAGAGACGGACAGAGAGAGAGAGAGAGGGGGACAGAGAGAGAGGGACAGAGAGAGAGAGAGAGAGGGGGACAGAGAGAGAGGGACAGAGAGAGAGAGAGGGACGGACGGACAGAGAGAGGGGGACGGACATAGAGA
>NW_024607655.1:0-32897 GCF_018296145.1 Oncorhynchus tshawytscha | reverse complement strand
AGGTGTAGGGAGAGCGAGAGGGACGGATAGGGACAGGTTTCTGCTCTAATAAAAAAAGTGAAATACAAACAATAAAAAGTTAACAGTAAAATGTTACACTTACAAAAGTTCCAAAATAATTATTAATAATTATGTTTCTCCCTCTTACAAGAGGTTCATCTTTAGGTTAATATTTATACTGCTAAGTTTATAGCCCTGTTTATAGCTGTGTTGTAATTGTGTAATTATGCTTATTCATTCATCTATATTTATATTGCATAATTATGACACTTTACTGATGCTGTTATGTTATGCATGTTTTTGTCTTAATAAACCACAATTAATTCTGAGAAACAAGTACTATTCCAACCACGATTCACTCCCAGTCAAGATTTATGGTATGACCTAAAAGTGTTTTAATGTGTGTTGGTGAAGAGGAAAATGAATTAAAACCCTGAAAAGAGAAGCATCAGTATTGTTACTGGACATCCTGTGGCGGGTCAGAAACCAAATCACAGTCGGCATAATTGTACTAGCGTGTACTCAGCGTGCTCAGAGGGCATTCACAGCCGACCGCTCAGACGGGTGAGGGCATTCACAGCCGACCGCTCAGACGGGTGAGGGCATTCACAGCCGACCGCTCAGACGGGTGAGGGCATTCACAGCCAACCGCTCAGATTGGGTGAGGGCATTCAGCCGACCGCTCAGACGGATGAGGGCATTCACAGCCGACCGCTCAGACGTGTGAGGGCATCCACAGCCAACCGCTCAGGTTGTTGAGGGCATATCAGCCGACCGCTCAGACGGATGAGGGCATTCACAGCCGACCGCTCAGACGTGTGAGGGCATCCACATCCAACCGCTCAGATTGTTGAGGGCATATCAGCCGACCGCTCAGACGGATGAGGGCATTCACAGTCGACCGCTCAGACGGGTGAGGGCATTCACAGCCAACCATTTTTATAGTTTGACTGTGTGTGAGCAACTTCCATTCATTTCTACTCATTCATTGAAATGCTGGTTGTAGGGCGAATGCAGGTAGAAGTGCATTTCATGGCTTACAAAAGTGTCTGCTAAAATGTGTTGACGGTGCCGAATAAAAACGTAAACAAGTACTGTACTCTTTGCTGTACTTGTTGACAGTCTCTCTCTAGTCAAGCTAAGCAGAAACAAACACACCTACTGCCAACAGTGCAAGTAAGTGCGTTTTTTTTATATTAAAAGTTTGGCGATCTAATTGGAATGCCTTGGAGATCAACAAGTCGATCGCGATCGACTGTTTGGTGACCACTGAATTAGAATAATATTAGATGTAGATTTGTTTTCAATCTTCTGTATGTGCCTTATCTTTTTGTTTTTCAGGCAGGCGTCAGAAAGGACAGAAAAACCACAAAGCGGCCCATGGAGACTCGGATGCAGGATCTGAAGCCAGCGAGGGTTGTTCAGAACTCACTCTTAAGAAACCACCTTGTTGTCTGGTACCGGTTAAAGGGGAATTTCACCCTGGAGGACTCTGGGCTTGTTTTCATCATGTCTGAGGCATTTCTAGGACAGTGAGATGTGTTTCACACATAATTGCCAAGGAATAAGGCGGTTCAGGGCTTTGCGCGCTGAACGGCTATTGGTGTATTGATGGGAAGGGGCGAGATACAAAAATAAATATAGTCCTGCTTTGTGGCATTTCGAAGGCTCTATGTTATACTGAGCGCTCTATAGGTTTGTGTGGGTGTAGATATCATTGTACCTGTTGGGTACATAACAGCTCTGAGTCGTCTCCTATAATGTTTGATGAGGTGGGAGAACACGAAGGAAGGGATTTGAGAACATTCTTCCACACAGAAACTCTCCAGATCCTTCAGAGTCTTTGGTCCTCGCTTGTGGACTCTCCTCTTCACTTCACCCCACAGGTTTTCCATGGGGTTTAGGTCAGGGGTCTGAGATGGCCATAGCAAAATCTTGACTCTATGGTCAGTGAACCATTTGTGTGTGGATTTGGAGGTATGGTTTGGATCGTTGTCCTGCTGGAAGATCAAACGACGACCCAGTTTTAGTCTCCTGGCAGAAGCAGACAGGTTTTGGCCAAAAATCTCCTGCTGCTGGTGATGCTCTGATCCACCTCTACGCAGATGACACCATTCTATATACTTCTGGCACTTCTTTGGACACTGTGTTAACAATCCTCCAGACGAGCTTCAATGCCATACAACACTCCTTCCATGGCCTCCAACTGCTTTTAAATGCTAGTAAAACCAAATGCATGCTTTTCAACCGATTGCTGCCTGCACCCGCCCACCCGTCTAGCATCACTACTCGGTTCTGACTTAGAATATGTGGACCACTACAAATACCTAGGTGTCTGGTTAGACTGTAAACTCTCCTTCCAGACTCACATCAAACATCTCCAATCCAAAGTTACATCTAGAATCGGCTTCCTATTTCACAACAAAGAATCCTTCACTCATGCTGCCAAACATACCTTCGTAAAACTGACAATCCTACCGATCCTTGACTTTGCTGATGTCATTTACAAAATAGCCTCCAACACTCTACTCAGCAAACTGGATGTAGTCTATCACAGTGCCATCCGTTTTGTCACCAAAGCCCCATATGCTACCCACCACTGCGACTTCTATGCTCTCGTTGGCTGGCCCGCACTTTATATTCGTCACCAAACCCACTGGCTCCAGGTCATCTATAAGTCTTTGCTAGGTAAAGCGCTGCCTTATCTCAGCTCACTGGTCACCATAGCAACACCCACCTGTAGCACGTGCTCCAGCAGGTATATTTCACTGGTCATCCCCAAAGCCAATTCCTGATTTGGTCGCCTTTCCTTCCAGTTCTCTGCTGCCAATGACTGGAACGAATTGCAAAAATCACTGAAGCTGGAGACTTATATCTCACTGACTAACTTTAAGCTTCAGCTGTCAGAGCAGGTTACCGATCACTGCACCTCTACACCCCATCTGTAAATAGCCCACCCAACTACCTCATCCCCCAATTTTTTATTTATTTTTGCTCTTTTTGCACCCCAGTATCTCATCTGCACATCTATCACTCCAGTGTTAATGCCAAATTGTAATTATTTCGCAGCTATGTCCTATTTATTGCCTTACCTCCCTAATTGTACTACATTTGCACACAATGTATATAGATTTTTCTATTGTGTTTTTTTCCCTATTGTGTTATTGACTGTACGTTTGTTTATTCCATGTGTAACTCTGTGTTGTTCTTTTTGTCGCACTGCTTTGCTTTATCTTGGTCAGGTCGCAGTTGTAAATGAAAACTTGCCTACCTGGTTAAATAAAGGTGAAATCATTTTTACAATTAAAAAGTACTTGATGGAGTCCACGATGCCATGTATCCTACCAAGGTTCCTAGGGCCTTCGAAAGTAAAACAGCCCACAACATCACAAACACACCACCATGCTTAACGGTGGGGATTAGGTTATTTTCTGCATGACCACGACTCTTTTTATACCAAACCCACCTCTGGTGTTTGTTGCCAAAAAGCTCTATTTTACTCTCACCAGACCATAGAATCTGGTTCCAATGACATTTAGCCAACTCCAGGCGCTTACGTTTGTGGTTTGGTGACAGCAAAGGCCTATACTGGCAACCCTTTCAAATAACTTGTTGGCATGGAGTTGACATCCAATTGTGGTTTTGGAGACCCCAAGACTTCTGCAATTCTCCAACTGTAATCCTTGGGAGACATTTTGCCACTTGTGTCCTCTTCCAGGCAGGTTTATCACAGCTCCAGTTGTTTTACATTTCTTAATTACTGCCCTAATAGTGGAGATGGGTATTTTCAGGCGTGTTGCCATCTTTTCATAGCCATTGCCTGATTAGTGAAGGTCAACCACCTTTTGTCTCATTTAGTTGCTGTGTTATCTGGCCTGTCCCATGTCGATGGATGACCAAGGGCATTTAGCCTGTGTGTCACCTCATATTTATACCCCAGTAAAACAGGAAGTCATGGATGACCACTTAAGAGTTCCCAAAGACTCAGATGAACTTTAAAAAGTCACATCTTAAATCAGAATATGCATCAATTCGATTTCGTTCATGAGAATTTCTACGGGTGCCTATAATTGTGACATGCACAATATAATTATTTATTGATGACGATTTTTGTTGTGGTTGTTGGAGCAATTAACTAAATTAAAGGTTAGATGCATATATTTTGAATGTACGATCAAGCTGATTGATAAACAACAATTACATTATTTAGGACTTTACTGTTCATATATACCTAGGGTGCCAATAATTCAAGAGGGTACTGTAAGAAGACGCAAGAACTTGGCAGATTCCTGCTTGTAGTGACAGAGTTCAATCCAAATGTGCAGACTCTTCAAAGTCCTTGTACCAACCAACTTCAAGTTGGCAGTGTCAGTGACCAGGAATGTGGTTGGGTACTTAAGTAAACAAAACGAATACAAACCTTCCCTGACATGCAAAGATATTCCCTAAAACAGCTGCAGGATTACTCAGGCCTTTCCAAATGTCGATGCTGCAGGAGTACTGTCACGTTTCCCCCCCCAGTACTGCTGCTCATTCTGTCCACCAGGTCCGGAGGTCGACATCATCGGCCTTCTAGGCTTAAGTGAACCGTGTTATTACGCACACCTAACGGTTCCAATTCCTCACTGATTGTGTTTGTATAAATGTGCCCTTTGTTCCCCCATTGGGCTGTGGATTATTGTTCCCCATTGGGCTGTGGATTATTGTTCCCCATTGGGCTGTGGATTATTGTTCCCCATTGGGCTGTGGATTATTGTTCCCCCATTGGGCTGTGGATTATTGTTCCCCATTGGGCTGTGGATTATTGTTCCCCATTGGGCTGTGGATTATTGTTCCCCATTGGGCTGTGGATTATTGTTCCCACATTGGGCTGTGGATTATTGTTCCCCCATTGGGCTGTGGATTATTGTTCCCCCATTGGGCTGTGGATTATTGTTCCCCCATTGGGCTGTGGATTATTGTTCCCACATTGGGCTGTGGATTATTGTTCCCACATTGGGCTGTGGATTATTGTTCCCACATTGGGCTGTGGATTATTGTTCCCACATTGGGCTGTGGATTATTGTTCCCATGTCCGTTGGTCGTGTGAGTACCTATGCGTTGTCTCAGCCTGATCTGCGTGTTTTGCGCATTGTGTATTACGGGTCTTGTCCCGTTTCGTTCTACAAGGTTTACCCTCACTCTTTTGTTTGGGTACATCCTAGTGTTTAAGTGTTTGTTTTGGGTGTATTAAAAACCCAGATGATGTATTCCTGCGCCTGTCTACGTATTATAGTTACTGGACACAAGGTGTAATACATATAGTACATTCAGAATGTATTCAGACCCCAGCTCTGCCTCTTCCACCGGATCCCCCACAAGGCTGTGTTCTCTCCTCTCCTGTACATACGATACACTAATGCCTATTGTAGTGAATATGAAAACAGGCACATCATCAAATTTGCTGATGACTGTCATCGTCAGTCTACTACAGGATGGAGAGTTTGAGCAGTGGGCCTGTGGTAGATTACTTTATGTCATGGGGTGAGAACTGCTTTCCTCCGACTGAATGTCTCCAAAACTAAAAGATATGGCCATTGAGTTTAGAAGGCAGCCACTGAACCCACTGTGGTCATGGGAAATTACATTGAGCTGGTTAGTACCTGGGGACAATGCTGGACAACAAGTTGACATTTGAGGAGAACACAGATGCCATCTGTAATTTAAAAATGGACAGTAGCGGATTTTCTTTCCTGAGAAAGATTTCAAGAAGATCAATGATGACACTGTTTTACAGGACTATTATTGACTCCGTATTGATGTTCTCGATTGTGGCCTGGTTTGGCAATCTTAATGTTGAGTAGCTAAGGTGGCCAGCTAGGTCATCGTGGTGCAACAGGCACAGCTCTCAGTGACATTCAGAAAGCATGTGGTGAGGAGAGATAACAGTATTCTAGACTGTCCTGATCACCCTTGTTAGTGTTTCAATACTGGAGAGGGAATGCAAAACAACGACGCTGGACAGAGTGGAATCAGGTGTATCAAAAAGGCAGTTTATTGGTCAAAATTATCTTGTCCTGCCGTTTATCGTGCACGGACCTAAGGAATGTGACTCTGTGAGGAGTCAGAATAATTAGGCTGCTCAGCCAGAGTTTACAACATAATGTATACACAGAATAATGTAGGTGGAGTCTCCTCGTGTTGATCTTCTGACTGGTCCTGAAGAGTTGGAGGCGGGCCTTGCTCTAGCCAGAGCGGGCCCCATTGGTGCACAGCAAAGTCCTTTGCTCTTGGCACCCGACCAGTAGGGGGTAGAGTGTGAGTGTACAGTGCTTCATGAAATGTATGTGTGTCAAGGAAACGTGGATTTTAGGGACTGGTAATGTCTGCTTTAGGCTCAGGTGTTTCCTGTTTATGCAGGAGTGCATGTAGAGTTCAATGTCAGTGAGATAGCTTGGCACTTCTAAGCTCGTTAGTGTTGCAGGCTGCTCTTTGTAGTTTTACAGGGGAGTATATTTGCGTGATGGCAGCTGTGTGTCCTTCGGATAATCATGTTATTGCACGTAGGCTCTAAACTTGACTGAGGACACTGGGCCCAGAGTTGTCTGAGGGCATCCGGTTTAACCAGAGCTTTGGTCTGCTAGTAACGCTTTATATTAGATTATTTATATAACACCCTCTTCTTGTCGATTTTTGCACTTCACCCCTCAGTTTGCCGTTTTAGACTTTCCAAACGCAATAGCAACAGATACAAGCACTCTTTTATCCCACAGGACATAAACTTTCTTAATCTGCTGCACTTCTGCACGATGATTTCTCCTTTTATCGATCTCATTGTTTCATGTTATGTGGATATCGGTTGTCAGTTTTTAAATGTTTTTAAATGATTTTTAATTGTGAACCCTGTCTGCACAAAAAAATGTCCTAATTGGAACAATAAAGAACTAGAACTTGAGGGGTGTGAAAGATTATGCAATACCACAGTGACAAAATATATATATATATACATCCTAAAGTGTGGCTAACGTTGAATCACAGCCTGCTTACAGATGTAACGCTGTTCAATAGGAGGGAGAAATATCAAGGCTACTGCTAAAAACATATACATCAACAACAAAATAATCAGAAAATCTGCTGTCTCAGCCACTGCCTCTCACCAAGGGAGTACCCCAAGGCTCAATCCTAGGCCCCACGCTCTTCTCAATTGACATAAATATAGCTCAGGCAGTAGGAAGATCTCTCATCCAAGTAAACTCAGCAAAAACAAATTCTCTCTTTTTCAGGACCCTGTCTTTCAAAAAACAAATTCTCTCTTTTTCAGGACCCTGTCTTTCAAAGATAATTCGTAAAAATCCAAATGACTTCACAGATCATCATTGTAAAGGGTTTAACCACTGTTTCCCATGCTTGTTCAATGAACCATAAACAATTAACATGCACCTGTGGAACGGTCGTTAAGACATTAACAGCTTTCAGACAGTCGGCAATTAAGGTCACAGTTATGAAAACATTTACACTACAGTGAAGCCATCTCTAGAGTAATGCAAGGTCTCTTTCATGATCATGTGAAATGTCAATTGCTATGGAAATTATGTGTTTTTCAATTATGTTAAAGGTAATTATGATGCAACTATGATGGTGATACGATATGGATAACAATTATCATCATGAATATTAAGGCTATACATGTGTAACAGGGTTACATTTGTGATTCCCCTTGCCACTTTATTGTTAAGCCAATGGGTTTTTGGTTTTAGTTGTCTTAACTTCACCTACTCAACATGGGATTGTATTATTGGCTGGTTTGCGTAGCTTGCTTACGAGGGAGGATGTTTCATTAGAATCATCCCAGTGAACAAGCTCCAAACCAGCGGTAAGTTGTTCATTGCAAAGCACTGCATGTCAAATGTGATTTTTATACTCCCAAGTGATGATTTAAATGTACAATTTATATCAGTTTGTTTGTAAATGTTACTCGAACATCACACATAAGATGCAGCGTTTTTTTGGTGCATATTTGTTATGCATTTTGTTGTAGAGAATTCCAGCTAATACTAGCTAGCAACTTACTGTGTCTGGTGGGGGAGTTCATATATTTTGTACAGTGCGTCACGTGCAGAGTTGGATGGTGAGCATGACGTGCAATTTTGTGCTGGTTCTATCAGGTACATTGTTCAAAATATTATATTGTATATTATAATTGTTATATTATTTAGTTAACTACATTGCCCAGTGAACAAGCACCAAACCAGCATGCGTCACGTGCAGAGTTGGATGGTGAACTGTGCATTGCATGACGTGCAATTTTGTGCTGTTTCTATCAGAATAAAGCTCCATGACTGGTCACAAGTTGGAGTTCGTGTCGATGATTGATTGTATACAACGCAAGAAGAGTACTGTTACACATGTTACACACATAGACACTCAACCATGCAAATTGGCAGAGTTATTATTTATTTGGACATCTCAGATTATAGTCTTCCTCTTATACAGACATCGTACACACTCTCACTATATCACATCCAATATCATATCATACACATCAACCTACTCAGAATTTTCTAACATCTGTGGCATTGGCTCACAAGGCAAGGGGTAAGGGGTGAAATAAGTATAGCCAGTTATAATTGTAATGGTTTAGCAGATTATAAAATAGAAGATCAATCTTTACATGGCTAAAATAAATATAACATATACTCTTTACAGGAAACTCACTCTACATCCTTAGATGAAGTTGCGTGGAAAAAGGAATGGGGTGGTGAAATAATTTTTTGTCATGGACAAAGGAACTCAAAGGGTGTGATGATATTAATTAACAAACATGTTGATCCGAATGTGCAAATAGTCAGGAATGATTCACTAGGAAGGTGGATCCTTTTGAATACGAAAGTGTACAAAAAAGAGATTTGGCTCAATAATCTATATGGTCCAAGTCAGAATGATCCACACTTCTTCAAAAAACATTTATACCAATTTATTGAACTTACAGGCAACAAATGATCTAATCATTACGGTAGGAGACTATAACACAGTGTTAAGTACCTCCATGGACTGTAAAGGTAATCACTCTCCAAACTATCATCACCATGCCCTTAAGAAATCAAATATTATGGACACATTAGAAATAGTGGATATTTGGAGACTAAAAAACACTGACCTAGTGAGGTATACATGGAGGAGACTTAATCAAGCTAGTTGTCTTGACTACTTTCTTGTCCCTTTCTCTCTTGCATCAAAGGTTAAACAAGTTTTAATAGGAGACAGAATGCGATAAGATCATCATCTAATTGACCTTCACATAACTCTTATAGATTTTCCATGTGGACGGGGATATTGGAAATTGAATCAAAGTTTACTGGAGAACATTTTTTTTTATTTTGACAAAATAATTTATAACTGAATTTTTCCAGTATAATATAGGTTCAGCAAATCCCCTTATTGTTTGGGTTACCTTTAAATGTACCTTCAGGGGTAATTCAATTCAATATTCATCAATAATAAAAGAAAAAGTGGCTTCTGGATAAAGAGACAAGACTAACAAGGGAAATCCATGAACTAATAGTACAGGTAGATAGCAATAAAAACGATACTACAGAGATACAAAATAAGTTAAAGGAAAAACAAAAATAACTTGAGGAAATATTTAAGAACAATCTCATGTAATCTATTATAAAAAATAAATAAAGCAAACTGGATGGAATATGGAGAAAAATGCAGAAAATTCTTCCTGAATCCCCAATACAGGAACGCTAACAAAAATAATTTGCAGAAACTCGTTACTGAAGACGGAGTCATCTATGATTCTCCGAATTATATTTTAAGAGGAAGAAATACCTTTAGGCAGATCTTCTCTTTTTGGTCTCATCCTCTCCCACTGAATGAAGATTATGGTAAGGAATTCTTTCCAAATAATATAAAAAATGGAAAATTAACAAAATGTACAGAAAGATCTGTGCGAAGGCCAAATTAGAGGAAGAACTTTTTGAGGCTTTTAAATCCTTTCAGTCTGAAAAAAAAAACCAGGGCTTGATGGCATACCTGAACAGGCAGTTAACCCACTGTTCCCAGGCCGTCATTGAAAATAAGAATGTGTTCTTAACTGACTTGCCTGGTTAAATAAAGGTTAAATAAAGGTAAAAAAAAAATTTAAATACCGGTAGAGGTATATACTAAAAGCTCCCTTGTTAGATTGTTTTAACTAGTCCTATAGAAATGGTAGTCTGTCAGGTACTCAGCAGGAAGGTCTGATTTCTCTAATATAAAGACCCAGTATATATTTTTTTTAAATGGATGCATCTTACACTTCAATGTTGTGATGCAAGAATACCAGCAAAATGCATAGCACTCAGAATTAAAAGGATTTTTACCAGGTATTGTTCATCCTGATCAGACAGTTTTTTTTTTTTTACATGGACGATACATCAATCCTAGGCCCCACGCTCTTCTCAATTTACATCAACATAGCTCAGGCAGTAGGAATCTCTCTCATCCATGTAAACTCAGAAAATAACCGTCCCTTTTCCAGGACCCTGTCTTTCAAAGATAATTCATAAAAATCCAAATAACTTCACAAATCTTCATTGTAAAGGGTTTAAACACTGTTTCCCATGCTTGTTCAATGAACTATAAACAATTAACATTCACCTGTGGAACGGTCGTTAACCTCTCTGGCACCAGTGGGACGGTAGCGTCCCACCTGGCCAACAGCCAGTGAAATTGCAGAGCGTTAAAATTCTAAATACACCATTCGGAATATTAAACATTCTTGTAAATACATGTGTCTTACATCATTTCAAAGCTTAAAATCGTATTAATCCAGCTGTGTCAGATTTCAAAAAGGCTGTACGCCAAAAGCAAACCATGTGATTATCTGAGGAGAGCACCCAGCTAACAAAAGTATTACTAGCATTTTCCAACCAAGCATTAGTGCCATAAAAGTCAGAAAAAAACATTAAAATAAATGACTTACCTTTGAAAATATTCCTCTGGTGGCAATGCCAATTGTCCTAGCTCCACAGTGAATGTTAGTTTTGTTTGATAAAATACATTTTTATAGCCTAACATGAAACATTTGTAAACCGCTTGCGTCGTGATTCCCGTCTCATTCAACTTTGGACGAAACATTTGTGGTAAATACATACACTAAACACACGTTTATCCAGTCATGGGTTGGTTTCATTGCAATCCTCTGTTTGTTAGTAACACAATCACACTTGATGGCTCTTTTCCCGGGACGTATTGACCGAAACAAACCGATTCGAAGACACCAATTAATGACCTCATTGCGCACCAATGGTAGGAGCGGTCTATCGTTGATTGACTGTATTTTGGCCCAATGACCACTGATCATCTTGAAATCTAGCTTGGAAGATAGCCAATGACCTGAAGTAAATGGCATTATGTAATGGTTATACATTTGAAGTCCAGCCTTTATCGTAAACTCTGGCGTAAGAGGTTCATTCACCATTGAAAATCCTACCTGACGGAGCCACGAGTGTTACGCATAGCAGTACATAGTGAAGAGCATTTTCAGCAATTTTATATTTAAATTATGGCGAAAAATCAGCTAAAACAAAGTCTAGATATACAGATGTAACCCAAATTATAGAAGAAATTGATAGAGAAAGCGAGACCGAGTTGCTTCAGGAAGATGAATCTTTCAGCAAGGCAAGTTTTGACTCCCAGGTGGAAGACATGTTTCTGCACGGAGAGGATGCCATGCTGGACTGGTAAAATCTTCTCATGCTAATGTCGTTGTTTGAAATTAATATAAAATATTATTCATTTGAGATTGTTGTTGTTGTTAATTTTCTTATTTTATCTGCAATATATAAAAATATCATCAGTAATGAAATGCGTAAGGTACACATTGGCACATCGTTGTGCCCTTTGTCACAGGAAATGCCTCATCACCTGCACCACCTGTTCAGTAAGCCTCTGCTTTACAGCAGAAAGAGACTGCTATGGGCCATGGCACAAGAAGCACAATATTGTGTAGAGGACTGAGGGTCAAAATATTGTAAATAGAAAATGTGTAAATAGTTACCCTTGTTATTTTTTAATTAAAAAATGTTTACATTTTATTTATTTATGTGTTTTGTTTATAGTTATTTCCTTGTATCACTGTACCAATTTGGACACTTGGGTACATTTGTGTGGGACACCTGGGTGACTTCATGCTCAATCTGTCTAAAACTTTTCTCAGCTATTGTTGCCATTTTATGTTCTTCATTCAAATCATCCCCAGCATCCTATCTGTATGTTTGGCTGTTCTTGGTCATTTGAAAGATGATGCAGCAACAATAAAAAACAGAAAACGTATGTTTATTTCCTTGTAGTTTATTCTACCAGATCTATTGTGTTATATTCTCCTGCATTCAATTCACATGTCCACAAAATTCAGAGTGTTTCCTTTCAAATGATACCAAGAATATGCATATCCTTGCTTCTGGGCCTGAGCTACAGGCAATTAGATTAGGGTATGTCTTTAGGTGTAAATTGAGAAGAAGGGGGGCTACCCCAAATAAGTTTTAAGACAGTAACAGCTTACAGACAGTAGACAATTAAGTTCACAGTTATGAAAACTTAAGACACTAAAGAGACCTTTCTACTGCCTTTAAAACATTTTTTTTTAAAGAAAGATGCCCAAGGTAGATGCAAGGCAGCATGCAAGGCAGCATGAGGAGACTTGTTATATAAACAATCAAATATCAAGCATTACTAGCAGGCCAACGCTCTGGTTAAACCGGATGTCCTCAGATAACTCTGGGCCCAGTGTCCTCAGTCAAGTTTAGAGCCTACGTGCAATAACATGATTATCCGAAGGACACACAGCTGCCATCACGCAAATACACTCCCCTGAAAACTACAAAATAAAAACTACAAAGAACATCCTGCAACACTAACGAGCTTAGAGTGCCAAACTATCTCACTGACATTGACCCTTGCATGCACTCCTGCAAAGACAGGAAACACCTGAGCCTAAAGCAGACATTGCCAGGCCCCATATCTTACGCTTCCTTGACACACAAACATCTCATGAGCACGCACACGCACACTCCACCCCCCCTCTACTGGTCGGGTGCCAAGAGCAGAGGACTCTGCTGTGCACCAATGGGGCTCCTGCTCTGGCTAGAGCAGGCCCGCCTCCAACCTTCACCGACCAGTCAGAAGACAGAACTACAAGAATCAACCTACGTCATTCTATGTACAAAATCCGCTGATTCCACTCTGTCCAGTGTCCATGATTTGGTCTCGTTCTCCTGTATTTGAACATCAACAGACTGCAGATTGTGGCCAGGGCAATAAATTGCAATGTCCGTACTGTAAGACGCCTAAGACAGTAATACAGGGAGACAGGACGGACAGTTGATCATCCTCGCAGTGGCAGACCAAGTGTAACAACACCTGCACAGGATCGGTACATCCGAACATCACATCTGCGGGACAGGTACAGGATGGCAGCAACAACTGCCCGAGTTACACCAACGCACAATCCCTCCATCAGTGCTCAGACTATCCGCAATAGGCGGAGAGAGGCTGGACTGAGGGCTTGTAGGCCTGTTGTAAGGCAGGTCCTCACCAGACATCACCGGCAACAACGTTGCCTATGGGCACAAACCCACCGTCACTGGACCAGACAGGACTGGCAAAAAGTGCTTTTCACTGACGAGTCGCGGTTTTGTCTCACCTGGGGTGATGTTCGGATTTGCGTTTACCGTCGAAGGAATGAGCGTTTCACCGAGGCCTGTACTCTGGAGCGGGATCGATTTGGAGGTGAAGGGTCCATCATGGTCTAGGGCGGTGTGTCGCAGCATCATCGGACTGAGCTTGTTGTCATTGCAGGCAATCTCAATGCTGTGCGTTACATCCTCCTCCCTCATGTGGTACCCTTCCTGCAGGCTCATCCTGACATGACCCTACAGCATGACAATGCCACCAGCCATACTGCTCGTTATGTGCATGATTTCCTGCAAGACAGGAATTCTGCCATGTTCTGCCGTGTTCTGCCATGGCCAGCGAAGAGCCCAGATCTCAATCCCATTGAGCACATCTGGGACCTGTTGGTTCGGTGGGTGAGGGCTGAAATGTCCAGGAACTTGCAGGTGCCTTGGTGGAAGAGTGGGGTAACATCTCACAGCAAGAACTGGCAAATCTGGCGCAGTCCATGAGGAGGAGATGCACCGCAGTACTTAATGCAGCTGGTGGCCACACCAGATACTGACTGTTACTTTTGATTTTCACCCCTCCCCCTTTGTTCAGTGACACATTATTCAATTTCTGTGGAACTTGTTCAGTTTATATCTCAGTTGTTGAATCTTGTTATGTTCACACACAAAAATAAATGCAGTTGACAGTGAGAGGGTGTTTATTTACTAGCTAGTAAGCCTCAAGACATGAATGCATTTTGTGATACATTAGCAAGCCAGCATTTTAATAACAATAACATGTTTCTGGCTGTCATTAGCTAAATTATCGCTAATGTAGCTAGCTAGCTAATGGGAACTTACGTTGATAACATTAGCTTGGGTTAGGTTGCTTGTTTGCTAGCTACCCAACTGTCCATGTGGTGAGTGCCTTATACAGTTACTGTTATCTAGCTAGAGCTGTCTAGCTAACATTAGTGATTACATTACATTGCCTGGGTATACAAGTAACGTTAAACCACTTAAAATGCAATGGTGTAGCTGTTACCTAGCGAGCTAACTTGCTCAATATGGAGGGCAGTGAAGTTGGCTAATGTTGTGGTGCAGTGAGTTTGTCCTTTGTCCTTGGGAAAACTGTAGGTTGGAAATTAACATGAATTATTAAGAGACACAAGACATTAGCTACTAGCTAACCTGTAGTTAGGTACAAATGTTATATTTAACCAAATGCTGATGTTAACATAACTAGTAGCTAATAATATATCAAATACTATAAATACAAATGCAATCATTGCCTGGGGGAGGAGGCACCACAAGGAGCCAACTAGTCAGGGTTGCAATGTCTGCATTTTTACGGGAATGGGCTACTTTGAAAACAATGTCGTGGGTGAAAATGTATTGGTCGTGGGTTGCTGATTCTTTTTCCAAGTTGCACCGCATCTGGCCCACATTTGTCCCAGCACGCCAGATCTAAACACGTCTAGCAGCCGGATCCGGCCAGAGTCCGAAATTAATGACTGTGCAGACTAGGCACGAGTCGGGAGTAATATTGCAGCTATCAACCGAACTATGAACAACATAAACATAAAAAGACATGACATTTTCTCATTTTAAAACTTTTATTTAAATAGATGCAATTGACTGTGGGTGTCCTCCTCAACATGTACTACGTACACTATCGTTGAAAAGTTTGGGGGTCACTTAAATGTCAGTGTTGAAAGAAAAGCAAACTTTTTGGTCCATTTAAAATAAAATAAAATTGATCAGAAATACAGTGTACATGGTTAATGTTGTAAATGACTATTGTAGCTGGAAACGGTTGATTAAAAAAAAAAGATATATCTCCATAGGCGTACAGAGGCCCATTATCCGCAACCATCACTCCGGTGTTCCAATGGCACGTTGTGTTAGCTAATCCAAGTTTATCATTTTAAAAGGCTAATTGTTAATTAGAAAATCCTTTCGCAATTATGTTAGCACAGCTGAAAACTATTGTTCTGATTAAACAAGCAATAAAATGGGCCTTCTTTAGACTAGTTGAGTATCTGGTGCAGTTGTGTTGCAGTTGTGGGTTCGGTTACAGCCTCAAAATGTCCAGAAAAAAATTACTTTGTTCTGAACTTGTCAGTCTACTCTTGTTCTGAGAAATGACGGCTATTCCATGCGAGAAATTGCCAAGAAACTGAAGATCTGGTACAAGGCTGTATACTGCTCTCTTCACAGAACAGCGCAAACTGGCCCTAACCAGAATAGAAAGAGTGGGAGGCCCCGGTGCACAACTGAGCAAGGGGACAAGTGTATTAAAAGTGTCTAGTTGAAGTCCTCAACTGGTAGCTCCATTAAATAGTACCCGCAAATCAGCCGTCTTAACATCAACAGTGAAGAAGTGATTCCGGGATGCTGGCATTCTAGGCAGAGTTCCTCTGTCCAGGAAGACAGAGTGTTCTTTTGCCCATCTTAATCTTTCATTTTTATTGGCCAGTCTGAGATATGGCTTTTTCTTTGCAACTCTGCCAAGAAAGCCAGCATCCCGGAGTTGCCTTTTCACTGTTGACATTGAGACTTTGATGATAATCAATGTCCCCCACCAGACTTATCAAGCAAACGTAAGTTCCTTATATGTATCTATTACGGTTATGCTGTCACTTGTCATTGCACACCTCAGTCATGTTAATAGTTTTACACCCTTACATGAGTTGGTCCTCAAGGCCCACACCCCAGGCAGTGAAAGTGGCTGCTGGCACTCCCCTGCCTCGGGTGCTTAGGGCCCTTCTGTGAGGGCTAAGAATTGGGTGGAGGCAGAGGCTCGAGCTCGCGTCATCTCCAACAAAGATGGTCGTCCTGAGCCGGGGGACGGTTCAGTTTGGCAAGTACCTGGGTCAGACCTTCAAGTGGGTGATGGAGAACAACGTGGGCTACATGGTACACCTGGTAACGGTGCATCAGAGGGATAGGGAGCGAGAGCGCAGCGGTTCCCAGCATCCCCTAATGGCCAACAAGGCCTCTGCTGTGTCACACAGCTATGTCAGGAGCATGAGGACGCAGACACCCCGTTGTCCTGGGCCAGTACATTCAGCGCAGAGACAAGGAGGGGGCAGCTGCTGTGGCCAGCCCCGCGGCAGCCAGCACCACCCTCGCCAGTAACACCCGGCCCAAAAGTGCAGCAAGGTAACTGTTACATATCATCTTACAGGAATTCTACTTGTTCCACATAGTTGCAAATGGTCACGTTTGGTATGTTTTGTTGTCAAAGGTCTCTTGGTCTTGTGATCTCGGCGTTCCTGTCAAGGCACTCTCTCTCGCCCCTGGTGAACTGCAGGCGAATATGAAGAAGCTCATGGCTTCTCAGCCTGCAGTTCAAGGTGAGTGTCTAGTTGCAAACACACACAAAAAGGTTTCTGGATTCCAAATTGAGAAGCAGCTGCTGAAAAAATTTGCTCCTACAAATATTGAAATTAACACGGTTTTTAGAGTGAAGTGAATTGGGAAAAAGCAAAAGAAAACTGCAAGACTGAATTGGAGACAAAACAAGCAACAAACAAAGAAGATAGGCTTTGGAAAAATGTACTATTTTTCATAAAATTGTAGTTATCTTAGCTAGCTGAATTGTTTACCAGTTGCTAAGCAGTTGCTAGGGACTCTCCTGAAAGAAGCTAGCTAACAAAGAATATCAATGAACATCTAGTTAACAGAAGAAAAGAAAGCCAAAATAAAGACAGAACAAAAAGGACATCAAAGTGAAACTGTCCTCTAAAGACACAAGAGACAATAGTATAAGAAACAACGCATCTATTGCGTTTATATTATATTTCTATCGCTTCTTCAAGGTTTCCAAGATGGCGTAGCAGTCAGATGTCTTTTATCCTCGTCTTTGTCCTCAACCGCAAGCTCTGGACATTTACACCTGAATCTTGCAGCTAACTAGCTGCTATCCGAGTGACTATTGGCTAACGTCGATTCCGGAGCAAACACCAATTATCCCGGAGCTAGCCAGCTGAAGAGTTCCATCAGCCACTCCTGGGCTACAATCACCTATCCGGACCCGTTTTTACTGCCGATGCGGAGCCCCACCGGGTCTTCACGATTGGAATACCGACGTTATCTGCCCGAGTTAGTTATTCAACTGGCCCCTCCATCGCGACATAACCTGAACGCCCATCTGCTAACTGCGGCCCGCTAATCGTTAGCTGTCTTGAGCATATCGGAACAGGTCTATCGAACAATCTTCTTGGGCCACTATAACTATTTTGACAATTGGATTGGTCCCCTCTACCACACGGAACCCACTAATCTACCGACGGAAACGCACAGGTGGCTAAAAACAGACCTCCATCTTCTGCTAGCTTGCAACCCATGACTCGGCTAGCTGTCTGAATCGCCGTGACCCCAACCATCCTCACTACTCACTGGACCCTTATAATCACTCGGCTAAACATGCCTCTCCTTAACCTCTCTGAGCACGGAATCCGGTATCGGGCTGAAATTCTACAACATACCTCTGAGCACGGAATCCGGTATCGGGCTGAAATTCCACAACATACGGTGATCGCTACATAAATAGTCATATTAAACATTGATGAAAATACAAGTGTCTCAGCTCTGGCGTAAAGAGAATAATTCGCTATTGAAGTTTCATACGTTGTTTTGGTAAAGCGCACATTCAGCTGTTTATATATCAATCATTATGGCGACTAAGTCAGGGAAAGCTAAATCTAAGTCTCGATATACAGATGTACACACAATTTTAGAATAAATTGATTGGGAAAGTGAGACAGAGATTGTTGTAGGACGATTCATTTCGCGATTGTGGAGGAATATTTTTTTAACGGGAGAGGACATCGTTTTAAGTTCTTCTCATGCTAATGCCCTTGTTTGAACTTAATAATCAAAAATATTATTTGTGATTTTTTATTTATTTTAGAAGCAATATATAAACATGTAATATCATGAAATGTGAGATTGCGTGTGTCTGCCGCCCCACCCCAACCCACATGAAATAGCCTATTTGAGGCTGTTGAGGGGAGGGCAGGCCCACAACAATGGCCAAAGTGAAATGGAGACAGTAGATACAGCTGGTCTGTTGTAATATAATAAAGACAGTAGATCTAGCTGGTCTGTCATAATATATTCAACCTAATGTTCCCTGTACTCTCTCTCTCTCTATATATATATATATATATATATATGTTTGTTTACATATATATATATATATATATATTTATATGTTTATTATACCAGTTGATACCAGGGCTCATATGTGAAACTATTCTAACAGAACATTTTCTTTCACAGTGACACTGACTCCGAATGGCAGCCCCCAGGGCCAAGGTGTCCATACCCCACTGAAGCTGGTTCATCCAGCTCCTGCCACAAGTGGTGTTCATCTGCCCAAATGTATTTCTGCAGGCATGGATGTGCCTCAGGGCCAGAGGGGCACAGCATGGAGGCGTCACTGTGTTCTTTGCAAAATTAAGTCCCCCATCACCTGCGCCACATGCTTTGGTGACCCTCTGCTTTACAGCAGAAAGAGACTGCTATGGCACCTGGCATCAGCAGCACAAGGACCATTGCAAGTTGAACCGTGAAGGAGTGAAGCTTATTACGCACAGACGTTTTTCAGTGACTTGCTTCTTCAGCTGTTTATTTATCCTATCATGGCAAATAAGTCAAAGAAAGCTACTTCTAAGACTAGATATACAAATGAAAACCATTTTACAAGAGATTGATCGGGAAAGTGAGATAGATCTGACTTTTGAAGAGGACTCCATTAGCTCCCATAGTTTTGATTCTGAAACTGAGGAATATTTTTGAATGGAGAGGACATTGTTTTGACTGGTAAGTTGCTCTCATGCTAATGCCGTTGTTTTGGTCTACCAACTGCTGCTCCACCCCCCCCCACATGAAATAGCCTATTTGAGGCAGACCCACAAACAATGGCCAAAGTGAAATGGAACAACACTTTATGTTCCCTGTACTCTATATATATATATATATATATATGTTTGTTATACCTGTTCATACAGGGCTTATATGTGAAACTATTCTAACTGAACATTTTATTTCACAGTGGCACTGACTCCGACTGGATTGCCAACTTGTCCATCCCCCTCTGAAGCTGGTTCATCCAGCTGTACCCCTACTGTCTCTGGCTCCACACCTCCCGGGCCATCTAGAGGTGTGAAGGCACTGACAAAGAAGCGGAGGAGGGGAAGTGTGCCACCCGCTAACAGAGGGACAGAAGGGCGTTGGCACACCGTCCTAGAAGATGATGTGGAGCCACCCCAACCAACTTTTAGGCCGAAAAGGAAGCCAGGACCTCAGGTGAACCCGACCGCAACTTACACCCCCCTTCAGCTTTTTCAACTGTTTTTCACACAATCTGTTGTAGATTCGCCCGTTTGTAACACAAATAAGAATGGGAAGAAGAAGCAAGCAGGCAAAAAGGTAGCATGGAAGCCCATATCCATGTCAGACTTTTTCTGCTACCTTTCACTGGTCATCTACATGGGGCTGGTGAGGCTGAAAAGCCCAAAGGACTACTGGAAAACGTAATCTCTCTACCAACTGCCTTTCCCCATGACTGCTATGTCTTGCAAAAGGTTTCTGGTTATTTCACAGGCGCTTCATATCAGTGACCCAAAGGTTGATGAGGAGAATGAGAAGAAGAGAGAATCAAACCTCTCTACCACAGCATTGTTGAGGCCTGCAAGACGTACTTTCAGCCAGCCCAGAACGTTTCAATCGATGAGAGGATGGTAACCAGAATTGGCCTCAAACAATACATGAGAAACAAACCAACCAAGTGGGGTTACAAGCTGTTTGTGTTGGCTGATTCTGTGTGTGCCTACACATGCAATTTCTTTGTCTACGAGGGGAAGAACAGTTTTGCTACTGGTAAGGGACTTAGCAATGACTCTGTAATGGAGTTATTGGATTTTGAACTACTAGGGAAGGGCTACAAACTGTTTGTGGATAACTTCTACACAAGCCCTACCCTGTTTGCAGACCTAAGGAAGCTGGATGTGTGGGCTTGTGGCACCATTCGTACCAACAGGGTGGGCTTTCCGAAGACGAAGGTGAACGACATGCCTAAGCGGGCTGAGCGGGGAGCATACATTGGATCCGTGACGACGGCCTGCTTTTTGTAAAGTGGTTGGATACCAAAGAGGTGGTGATGTGCACAACAATCCACAAGTCCTTCAATGGGGATCATGTTGTCAGGCGTGTGCAGGACGGTGCCGGGGCATGGACCACCAAAAAAGTCCCCATCCCAACTGTGGTAAAGGACTACAACAAGAGCATGGGAGGTGTGGACCTGTTGGACGCGCTGATAGGCTACTACAATGTTCTACATAAGACAATGGAATGGTACAAAACCTTCTTCTATCATTCCATCGAATTTGCTGTGGTGAATGGCTACGAGCTATGGAAAGCCCTTCCTCTCACAGAAAGCCTTCAGAGAGCAGCTCATCAAGGAGCTTGCTGGCTACAACACCACTGCACCAAGCCCTGTCCCTTCTGCTCCTGCCACAAGTGTTCATCTGCCCAAATATATTTGTGCAGGCATGGATGTGCCTAAGAGCCAAAAGGGCACAGCATGGAGGCGTCGGTGTTCTTTGCAAAATTAAGTCCCCATCACCTGCGCCACATGCTTGGTGACCCTCTGCTTTACAGCAGAAAGAGACTGCTATGGCACCTGGCATCAACAGCACAAGGACCATTGCAAGTTGAACCGTGAAGGAGTGAAGCTTATTACGCACAGACGTTTTTCAGTGACTTGCTTCTTCAGCTGTTTATTTATCGAATATCATGGCAAATAAGTCAAAGAAAGCTACTTCTAAGACTAGATATACAAATGTAGAAACCATTTTACAAGAGATTGATCGGGAAAGTGAGATAGATCTGACTTTTGAAGAGGACTCCATTAGCTCCCATAGTTTTGATTCTGAAACTGAGGAATATTTTTTGAATGGAGAGGACATTGTTTTGGACTGGTAAGTTGCTCTCATGCTAATGCCGTTGTTTTGGTCTACCAACTGCTGCTCCACCCCACCCCCACATGAAATAGCCTATTTGAGGCAGACCCACAAACAATGGCCAAAGTGAAATGGAACAACACTTTATGTTCCCTGTACTCTATATATATATGTTTATTATACCTGTTCATACAGGGCTTATATGTGAAACTATTCTAACTGAACATTTTATTTCACAGTGGCACTGACTCCGACTGGATTGCCAACTTGTCCATCCCCCTCTGAAGCTGGTTCATCCAGCTGTACCCCTGCTGTCTCTGGCTCCACACCTCCCGGGCCATCTAGAGGTGTGAAGGCACTGACAAAGAAGCGGAGGAGGGGAAGTGTGCCACCCGCTAACAGAGGGACAGAAGGGCGTTGGCACACCGTCCTAGAAGATGATGTGGAGCCACCCCAACCAACTTTTAGGCCGAAAAGGAAGCCAGGACCTCAGGTGAACCCGACCGCAACTTACACCCCCCTTCAGCTTTTTCAACTGTTTTTCACACAATCTGTTGTAGATTCGCCCGTTTGTAACACAAATAAGAATGGGAAGAAGAAGCAAGCAGGCAAAAAGGTAGCATGGAAGCCCATATCCATGTCAGACTTTTTCTGCTACCTTTCACTGGTCATCTACATGGGGCTGGTGAGGCTGAAAAGCCCAAAGGACTACTGGAAAACGTAATCTCTCTACCAACTGCCTTTCCCCATGACTGCTATGTCTTGCAAAAGGTTTCTGGTTATTTCACAGGCGCTTCATATCAGTGACCCAAAGGTTGATGAAGAGAATGAGAAGAAGAGAGAATCAAACCTCTCTACCACAGCATTGTTGAGGCCTGCAAGACGTACTTTCAGCCAGCCCAGAACGTTTCAATCGATGAGAGGATGGTAACCAGAATTGGCCTCAAACAATACATGAGAAACAAACCAACCAAGTGGGGTTACAAGCTGTTTGTGTTGGCTGATTCTGTGTGTGCCTACACATGCAATTTCTTTGTCTACGAGGGGAAGAACAGTTTTGCTACTGGTAAGGGACTTAGCAATGACTCTGTAATGGAGTTATTGGATTTTGAACTACTAGGGAAGGGCTACAAACTGTTTGTGGATAACTTCTACACAAGCCCTACCCTGTTTGCAGACCTAAGGAAGCTGGATGTGTGGGCTTGTGGCACCATTCGTACCAACAGGGTGGGCTTTCCGAAGACGAAGGTGAACGACATGCCTAAGCGGGCTGAGCGGGGGAGCATACATTGGATCCGTGACGACGGCCTGCTTTTTGTAAAGTGGTTGGATACCAAAGAGGTGGTGATGTGCACAACAATCCACAAGTCCTTCAATGGGGATCATGTTGTCAGGCGTGTGCAGGACGGTGCCGGGGCATGGACCACCAAAAAGTCCCCATCCCAACTGTGGTAAGGACTACAACAAGAGCATGGGAGGTGTGGACCTGTTGGACGCGATGATAGGCTACTACAATGTTCTACATAAGACAATGGAATGGTACAAAACCTTCTATCATTCCATCGAATTTGCTGTGGTGAATGGCTACGAGCTATGGAAAGCCCTTCCTCTCACAGAAAGCCTTCAGAGAGCAGCTCATCAAGGAGCTTGCTGGCTACAACACCACTGCACCAAGCCCTGTCCCTTCTGCTCCTGCCACAAGTGTTCATCTGCCCAAATATATTTGTGCAGGCATGGATGTGCCTAAGAGCCAAAAGGGCACAGCATGGAGGCGTCGCTGTGTTGTTTGCAAGATGAAGTCTCCCATCGCATGCAGCAATGTGACCCTCTGCTTTACATCAGAAAGAGACCGCTATGGCATCTGGCAACAGCAGCAGAATATTGTCTCGAGATTTGGCAAAGGCGGTGGGGGCTAGGGTTAGTATGTTATATCTGGAGTACTTTCCCTGTCTTATCCGGTGTCTTGTGTGAATTTAAGTCTGCTCTCTCTTTCTCTCGGAGGACCTGAGCCCTTGGACCATGCTTCAGGACTACCTGCCACGATGACTCCTTGCTGTCCCCAGTCCACCCGGGCCTTGCTGCTGTTCCAGTTTCAACTGTTCTGCCTGCGGCTATGGAACCCTAAACTGTTCATTTTTACTCCTCTACAACCACTGTGATCTCCACCCGGCACAGCCAGAAGAGGACTGGCCACCCCTCATAGCCTGGTTCCTCTCTAGGTTTCTTCCTAGGTTTTTGCCTTTCTAGGGAGTTTTTCCTAGCCACCGTGCTTCTACACCTGCATTGCTTGCTGTTTGGGGTTTTAGGCTGGGGCTATATAAATAGATTTGATAGAGGACTGAGGGTCTTCCAAATATCGAATGTGTGTAAATAGTTACCCATGTGATTTTGAAATGTATATATATTTTTTTCAATAATTATTATTCCCCCCACACTTCTTTTTTTGGGGGGGGGGTGGGGGCATCTTACATTTGTTTCAAAATGTATACCGTCACCAATTTGGCCACTTGAGTACATTTGGGCTACTTGTGTGGGACACCTGGGTGACTTCATGATAAATGTAATGTAGCACACTCATTTTGCCATTAACACAGGGCGACCCCTCTGCAGGTCCCTGCTGTTCCTAAAAGAAAGATTAAGGATAGATTTGAGTTATGGAGAGATCTTCCATGCGGCTCCGGCCCATGGAGGATGCAGAGCATCACATAAGATCAAACATTGATAAACAAGTACTTTACCAGCGTTTTATCAATAACTTTAAAGGACGGGGAGTTTTTGCCACTGAATTCATATCCAAAGGACACTTTGTTGTGGAGTACCGAGGTGAACTGCTTACACAACAGGAGGGCGAGGTCCGAGCTGATCAGTACAATGATTCTGCAGTGTTTCTGTGTTTCTTTTCGATTTCCAATGGAAAGGAAGAACATGGTGCATTGATGCATCTGAAGAAGACTCCTCTCTTGGGAGACTCGTTAAAAGGATAGGGCTGACTACTGCCCCCTTTGGAGGAATTGCGTGCCCATAGTAAACAGAAAAAAAATCTGTCAAAAATTGCTAATATATGCATATAATAATTATTATTGAATAGAAAACACTCTAAAGCATGGGTGTCAAACATTTTTATTTAAATTTTATTTATTTAATAAATGAATGGCATTGATGTGTTTTTTTCATTTGAAATTCGATTTTGCATGTCTCCACTATTAAATTATATATTGGTATATGGTAATAAGCGATGCTTGTTCCATATTCAATGTGAAAGCAAAACTTGTTTGGGTCCATATTAAAAGGTTCATTTGTTCAATGTTGGCCCGTGACTTTGTTCAGGTTTTACATTTTGGCCCACTGGGTATTTGAGTTTGACACCCCTGCTCTAAAGCTTCTAAAACCGTTCAAATTATGTCTCTATGTAAAGCAGAACTCTCAGGGCATCCATTCTCCCAAACTCTCTCTTGACAACAGAAAAGTTGGGCCAACTTTGACGTCATCGCCCCCACCCTTCCCAACCAGCTACAGATCTGGGAACAGTTTCTATCTCTTCAGCGCGATGTCCCCTTTCAGTGGGGCCTGCCATTGTGAGAATCGCACCATGCGCTGAAACGTCTGGTCATGCACTTTCATGCGCAGCTGGTCTCTTTGTTCCAAGATTCACCAAACGATGTAGGTTTGTCTGTTCACGCTAATGATTGTTTTCTATGTTTAAAACATGCTAAAGCTCGATTCTGCACTTAGTTTGACCAGTTTAGTCGACATATAATATGTAATTTTGAAGTTTTGATGCGCATCCACTAGAATTTTGCCTGCATTTCGACCGGAATTTGTCATGTTTGATAACCTAAAGACACAGACTTGAAAACCAAACGCAGTTTTTGGTAAGTATAACTTCTTCCACGACTTCTGATCGAAGAACATCAAAGGTAAGGGAATATTTATGTGTTAATTATGGGTTTCTGTGGACTCCGAGATAGAGGAGACATAATGCTAATTTCTGAGCGCCGTCTCATATTATAGCCTAGTGAACGAATTCTGTAACGTTAAAAATAAATGTAACACAGCGGTTGCATTAAGAAGAAGTGTATCTTTCTAACTATGTAGAACATGTATATTTAGTCAAAGTTTATGATGTGTATTGCTTGTTATCTGACGTTAGCGCCGGCAGATATCATAATTTCTCCGGACATCTGAGTAGCATTTTTTTGAACATGGCGTCATTGTAAACAGAGATTTATGGATATAAATTGCATATTATTGAAAAAAACATAAATGTACTGTGTAACATGTCCTATTACTGTCATCTGATGAAGATTTTCAAAAGGTTAGTGAATTCTTTTTCTTTTACTCCTGCGGTTGTTGATTGAATATTTTGTTCAACGTGGCTAATTCAAATTAGCTGTGTCTTTGGTGGTGGTTTGACATAAATGTGTGCTATGTTTTCGCCGTAAAACATTTTAGAAATCTGACTTGCTGGCTAGATGAACAAGGTGTTTATCTTTCATTTGAGCTGTTGGACTTGTTAATGTGTGGAGGTTAAATATTTCTAAGAATATTTTTGCGTTCCATGCGCCACGTCCCAGTTAACGTTGGTTCCCAACTGGGAACCTGAATCTGTAACAGGTTTTAACAATACTCACAGTAATCATTCACTAAACAGGATACAAACAAAATAGTTTAACTTGAACCATGTTACATACAGCAGTGTGATTTTCTAGTTACGGAACGTTTGGACAAAATTGTAGATATTTAATTATTACAAATATTTAACTTTAATTAAATCAGAAGTGGAATATGCCAAATGAAACCTAAACCTCTTGTTAATCTAGCCACCATGTCAGATTTCAAAACGTTTTTACCGCGAAAGCAAACCATGCGATTAGTCAAGAAAGTCAGAAATACCAATAAAATTAATCAATTACCTTTGAAGATTTTCTTTTGGCAATACTAAAGGTTACGACGAAACAATAAATTGTTGTTTTGTTCGATATACTTGATTTTTATAGCCTAACACAAAACATTTTGTAAACGGCTTGTGTCGTAAATTCCGTGTCCTTCAACTTTGGACATAACATTCAATGTAATTACTCACTCTAAACGGACGTTTATCGAGCCATGTTTGGTTTCATTGCAATCCTCCGTTTGTTATACTAACAAACGTCATGGTTCTTTTCCCGGGACATATTGACCGAAAGGAACTGATTTGAACACACCAAACAATGACCTCATTGCGCACCAATGATATGACCAGTTCTTCGTTGATTGACTGTATTTCGGACCAATGGAAGGGAAGGCGGCAGTACGTCTTCTCCAAATGCGGGTTGCCGAAGCGGCGGGAGACGGGGCACAGCTGCTTTGGTGGAGTGGCGTTCTGCTCTGTTGCTGCGGGGGTTAAGACTGTGGCCCATTGGCTGGCGGAAATGAAGGACGCTAAAGGGGCGAGGTGACGGAGACACTAAGCACATGGCTACTTAATACGCATTGTTGACCAATGGCTTCTGTCACCCAGCAACCCCTTTTCCCTATTCCTGGGACGGAGAAGATTACGGGATCGAGAAATCGCCCAGAGGTTTAATCAGAATTTGAAATCTTGGAACACAGGCTATCTTGGTGAATGATAGTGAAATTTAACCACGGGGTGGCCAATCTGATCTTCAATTGGCTTTGCGAATCGTTTATGCTTCCCCAGCATAGTCAGTTATAATAGCGAACTGACTATGCTGACTAGTCACCTCGCCTCAAAATGATCTGTGAAGGCTTTTGCTACATCTTCCACTTTAGTAGTACCATGCATGGGTTTTAGACCAAGCACCTCATGTACCTCTGAGTGACAGTATCTTGCAACAACGGCCAGGCGTGAAATGTCATTCACATCCACACTCTCTCAAGAGCCACACTAAACAGGTGTATCTTAACGCTAAAGTTTGCTGTTCCTTCACATACATTTACAACCACCTTGGTAACGTGCCTTTCAACAGTTCTGTCAGACACATGCATGTCTTTTATCTTTGAGATGATTTGTGTCTTTGTTAGGCAATCCATCAAATAAAACCTGCAAACTGAAGAAAGCCTCCTTGATATATTCCCAGTTAGTAAATGGTTTAGCACTGTGCAACTTTGGAGCTCCCGCTATAGCTAGATTTTTTCATATTTTTAAACAGCATGTAGATTTGTAAACGCACGGCTTTTGCTTTTCATACCTGGACACGGCCCTCTCGATTCCTTTAGTCTTTTCGCCTCATCCATGGAAGTTTTTCTTATGTGTCGACGTCCATCAAACAACAGTTTTTACAACAGAGAGCGCAAACAGCCCGGCTCTTTCAGTAAAATGAATATATATTCCTTTGTCCATGACGCAATAAATGAGCGGACATCTGTCTTATTTTTCTTTCTTGCTGATGACATTTTTGCACCCTGAACTTGTTTAAATAACAAAAGAAAGCTTGCTTAAAAGATGTTTCATCTTCAGTGCTGCCTTGGTTTCAAATTTGGCAGGAGAGGCGAGGAGGGTTGTCTTGCGCTTAACTAATATGAAACTCCTGCAAAATCATGAAAGCCCATTAGCTAATCAAGATTGACGTACATTGGGAACTACAATATTGCAGTGAATACCAATTCAATTTCAACTGGCAAAAATAAATTAAAAGCACACCATAGAATAAATTATAATAAAATAAATATCCAAATGTTTTTATTTATTTTTAGGGGGTGGCTTGCCAAGGCTGGTATGCCTGCCTTAATTTGCCGACTCATCTCACGGGGTAACTGACAATTCCTACCTTCACCTTATCGGGCAAAGAATCTGAATCAACACTCAGCATGACAACGTTTTCTACGTTTTCCCACTAGATCTACATCTCACCAAAGGGGGTCGCCAGTCACCTAGAATCTTCAATTTCAACTGCTCCTCCTTAACACTTATTGCCACCCCTATTACCACTCCTTTCAACGGTGCCTTGCACTGGAGAGCAAAGAATGTCACAATTCATGTCCTTAAAGGCGTAATCAACAGTTAATTTATCCTCACTCTCATTACGTTCAACTTCCTCCTCAAGCTCTTCCAAATGTTCTGCGACACTTTTCCACTTTTCTCTTCCAGAAGGCTAGTGAAATCCCCCACTCCATGTTTATTCATATGTTCCACTTTCTTCCTTGCCTGCCATCTTACCGCGTGTCTCATGTGCATCCTGCCATGGAACGTCACCTCGTAACTTCATGAGAGTCATGTGGAAAGGTTATTTGTTATTTTGGGTGTTTTGAGTGACGTTGTCAGCATTTACAGAATATTCCTGTAATGTTTTCTCCTTGTCAGACAGTGGCAGCCTAGAACAGTGGCTTGCGAAAGTATTCACCCCCCTTGTCATTTTTCCTATTTTGTTGCTTTACAACCTGGAATTAAAATGGATTTTTGGGAGGTTTGTATCATTTGATTTACACAACATGCCTACTACTTTGAAGATGCAAAATATTTATTGTAAAACAAGAATTGAGACAAAAAAAAAACAGAAAACATTCACCCCCACAAAGTCAATACTTTGTAGAGCCACCATTTGCAGCTATTACAGCTGAAAGTATCTTGGGGTATATCTCTATAACCTTGGCACATCTAGCCAGTGGGATTTTTCCCCATTCTTCCAAGACAAAACTGCTCCAGCAAGTTGGATGGGTTCCGCTGGTGTACAGCAATCTTTATGTCATACCACAGTTTCTCAATTGGATTGAGATCTGGGCTTTGACTAGGTCATTCCAAGACATTTAAATGTAACAAGTACTGTACTATTGGGTGTCAGGGAAAACGTATGGTGTAAAAAAGTACATGATTTTCTTTAGGAATATAGTAGAGTAAAAGTCAAAAATATAAAAATGTAAGTACAGATACCTAAAAAAAAATATACCACTAAAGTAGTACTCTAACGTATTTTTACCACATCGCTAGCTGCATCAAACTAATTAGCGACTGAGACAAAATGCACTACAAATAAAATAGCTATGATTACCTATGTTGAACATTTTGATATCTTCGACTATAGTCGAAGCCAGCCGGGGAAGATATCAAAATGTTCAACATAGGTAATCATAGCTATTTTATTTGTAGTGCATTTTGTCTCAGTCGCTAATTAGTTAACTGACTAACTCTCACAGCAACCATTGTAAAGTCAGGCGCCAAGTCTGGTTCAAACTGCAAAACAGACAGCTCGAGCAGCAGAGGCCACCGGTGCTGGATCCTGTGTTTCTGGTTCCTGTAGAGGTAAACCCACCTATTAAGGATACTTCAGCAAGCGTTGATGTTGGCAATTGAGGATGCTGCTATTTGCTATGTTGAAAATTACAATCACAGATTTGTAAAACAGACAGGAAATAGTAGCCTATTGTTGACTTGGAGATGGGAGGTCTCAAATTTGAATTAAACGTTGCCTATGTTAGGGTTCAGCAAAAATGTAGCATGCAATTTTGGATTATGACAAAAACACAGTTGGTAATATAATTCATAATCGAACGTTACCCGATTTAGACACGCTTTTTATTTTGTTCCGTCTTCTCACAATGCGCAGGCAGACCATAGCTACTGTCAAATATCCATGCAGGAACATTTGAGGTCTCACATGAGGTGTAGAAAAATAATAAAATGTGACATTATGAAGACTCTTATCCAAAGCGACAGTATGCATGTGTAGCAGTCTTTTATATGTACCACAGAAGAACCCAGAGATAAAGATCTACACCACGGCTGTCTTTATGAAAAGACAGGAATCCATCTCCATCTGACAAGTTGTTCTATAGAGAAGCATGAACAAAAATATTTAAAAAAACATATCTTGTCTCACATCTCCAATACATTGCTAGGTGCTTTCAGCATCGACAGTATTTAAAAAAAAAAAATACAACAACTCATGTACAAAAACACTGTAATATAAACAAGCTACAATGTGAAATCATATGTATCCCATTCAGACCTTAATGCAACGCTAACCATCTGCATTACAGAAAGACATACTATCTAGCAACAGCAATACTTTTTTAGCACTAAACTATTTCAATAACAATGATAAAACTCTGAAAGTGACATGTTTCAATAGTCTCACACTCCCTTATAACAATACCTATAGTATTACCCGAAAGATGCTTTATTTATTTAACGTTATGAACTTCTACACAGGAGTCATCTGCGACACATACCTTTCTCTCTGTTTTTTTTCTCGGACTGAGGAGAGCTACGGATAGTACCAGGGTGTTAGTAGGTGACGTAAGCACCCAGATGAAATAAAATACATTTAATTAAATAAAAACCGAAGATGTTAATACCATCCAGTTAATGTAGCTCCCTCTTTAACATCAACAGGCAGTATTAGTAGCGCAACAAATTAAAATAGAAACCAAACTTAAAAGTTCCTGGCGATGTGACTCCCCCCCCGTCTATCTGAACTTGGAACATTCCTGTTCGCGGGCTGGGGCCACTGACCCTTAACCTAGATGTTATGTTCTGCGATGTGTACTATTCTAATAACGTGAAGTTTGATGGTATAACCATTTTAAATCTCCTACACATGAAGTCATTTTCTATTCGTGGCCCCCGGAATCAAACCCACAATCATGACGGTCCACTATTGATAACATAAAGTTCCCGAATGCGTTGTTGTCTAAGGCACTGCATCTCAGGCTTGAGGCGTGTTAGAAATTAGATATGTAGACGGGCGAGTCGGTCAAGGATCGATTCAGACAAGGTGGTAAATTGTATGACAAGCGACAGTTTATTCAGAGTGAAGATATCTAGAACAGCGTAATTACGGCTCCTGCGCTGGTTCGTACGGAACTGCAGGCAAAGAGACCGTTACAATCAGTACACCACTTATATATAGAACAGAAAGTAGGTTGATTCTGGAAGATCGGATCTTTGGATTGGTTCAGCTGGGGTGTAGTCTGTAGTCTTCCGCCATTGGCTCGGTTGTCTGCCCGTCATCGTAGAATCCTCTTCGGGCACACAATGTTCAGCTACAAAGGAGATTATGTGTGTGCGCGCTGGTTTTGGCAATTAATGTAATGCGGGAGCTATCCTGTAGGGGACCCCACAGGCTTTACTTTGAGTCGTAGCCCTGTATTAACAATAGTTTGGTCACCTGTATAAGAAATAGCATTTCTCTACAGGCGTCACTACAGACACCCTAGTTTGAGTCCAGACTCTATCACAACCAGCTGTGATTGGAAGTCCTGGAAAGGCGCACAATTGGCCCAACGTCAAATCAAATCAAATGTATTTATATAGCCCTTCTAACATCAGCTGATATATCAAAGTGCTGTACAGAAACCCAGCCTAAAACCCCAAACAGCAAGCAATGCAGAAGCACGGTGGCACGGGTTTGTGGTGTAGGCCGCTGTTGTTGCAAATAAGAATGTGTTAACTGACTTGCCTAGTTAAAATAAAGGTTCAATTAAAATTACAAAAATTAAAACAGAGATGTGCTGTCTGTCCTGGATCATGTCTCCCAAGTTGTCCTATAATTAACGTGGCCAACAGCATAAGCCTAAAAATCGCTAATGCCATTATATTGAGCCAGGATTGTCCGAATGACTTAAATTAATAGAATTAGTATTACATTAGTTCCTTTACTTGCCGAATGAAAACAAATATGGGCCTACTTCTGAAAAAGTTAAATGTGCCAGACATGCTCAAGTGTCAGAACCTAGAGTAATATTAATCTGCCTGACGACTTGGGAAGAGCTCCGCCTGTATGGGGAACACACTGTGTTGACTGGGAGTAGTTAGATGTGATCCAACAACTTTTTACTAAAGCATCCTTACCAGAATAATGAATAAAATGAATTTGGTGGGTGTTTTATAAGAATTTGGTGGGTCCTATTTCATACAAGTGATGTTCTGATACTCAAAATAACTGCATCACATGCAAAAATGTGTCTGGACAAATACAGTGGTTCCTCCTTTTTTTATTTTACCTTTGTTTAACTAGGCAAGTCAGTTAAGAACAAATTCTTATTTTCAATGACGGCCTGGGAACAGTGGGTTAACTGCCTGTTCAGGGGAAGAACGACAGATTTGTACCTTGTCAACTGGGGGATTTGAACTTGCAACCTTTCGGTTACCTCAGGAGGCTGAATAAATTCGGCTTGTCACCAAAAGCACTCACAAACTTCTACAGATGCACAATCGAGAGCATCCTGGCGGGCTGTATCACCGCCTGGTATGGCAACTGCACCGCCCTCAACCGTAAGGCTCTCCAGAGGGTAGTGAGGTCTGCACAACGCATCACCGGGGGCAAACTACCTGCCCTCCAGGACATCTACACCACCC
>NW_024607654.1:15000-32894 GCF_018296145.1 Oncorhynchus tshawytscha | reverse complement strand
CCAAATCAAATCAAATCAAATTTTATTTGTCACATACACATGGTTAGCAGATGTTAATGCGAGTGTAGCGAAATGCTTGATAACGAGCAGGTAATCTAACTAACAATTCCAAAAAAAAAACTACTGTCATACACAGTGTAAGGGGATAAAGAATATGTACATAAGGATATATGAATGAGTGATGGTACAGAGCAGCATAGGCAAGATACAGTAGATGATATCGAGTACAGTATATACATATGAGATAAGTATGTAAACCAAGTGGCATAGTTAAAGTGGCTAGTGATACATGTATTACATAAGGATGCAGTCGATGATATAGAGTACAGTATCAACGTATGCATATGAGATGAACAATGTAGGGTAAGTAACATTATATAAGGTAGCATTGTTTAAAGTGGCTAGTGATATATTTACATCATTTCCCATCAATTCCCATGATTAAAGTGGCTGGAGTAGAGTCAGTGTCATTGACAGTGTGTTGGCAGTAGCCACTCAATGTTAGTGGTGGCTGTTTAACAGTCTGATGGCCTTGAGATAGAAGCTGTTTTTCAGTCTCTCGGTCCCAGCTTTGATGCACCTGTACTGACCTCGCCTTCTGGATGGCAGCGGGGTGAACAGGCAGTGGCTCGGGTGGTTGATATCCTTGATGATCTTTATGGCCTTCCTGTAGCATCGGGTGGTGTAGGTGTCCTGGAGGGCAGGTAGTTTGCCCCCGGTGATGCGTTGTGCAGACCTCACTACCCTCTGGAGAGCCTTACGGTTGAGGGCGGTGCAGTTGCCATACCAGGCGGTGATACAGCCCGCCAGGATGCTCTCGATTGTGCATCTGTAGAAGTTTGTGAGTGCTTTTGGTGACAAGCCGAATTTCTTCAGCCTCCTGAGGTTGAAGAGGCGCTGCTGCGCCTTCCTCACGATGCTGTCTGTGTGAGTGGACCAATTCAGTTTGTCTGTGATGTGTATGCCGAGGAACTTAAAACTTGCTACCCTCTCCACTACTGTTCCGTCGATGTGGATGGGGGGGTGTTCCCTCTGCTGTTTCCTGAAGTCCACAATCATCTCCTTAGTTTTGTTGACGTTGAGTGTGAGGTTATTTTCCTGACACCACACTCCGAGGGCCCTCACCTCCTCCCTGTAGGCCGTCTCGTCGTTGTTGGTAATCAAGCCTACCACTGTTGTGTCGTCTGCAAACTTGATGATTGAGTTGGAGGCGTGCATGGCCACGCAGTCGTGGGTGAACAGGGAGTACAGGAGAGGGCTCAGAACGCACCCTTGTGGGGCCCCAGTGTTGAGGATCAGCGGGGAGGAGATGTTGTTGCCTACCCTCACCACCTGGGGGCGGCCCGTCAGGAAGTCCAGTACCCAGTTGCACAGGGCGGGGTCGAGACCCAGGGTCTCGAGCTTGATGACGAGCTTGGAGGGTACTATGGTGTTGAATGCCGAGCTGTAGTCGATGAACAGCATTCTCACATAGGTATTCCTCTTGTCCAGATGGGTTAGGGCAGTGTGCAGTGTGGTTGAGATTGCATCGTCTGTGGACCTATTTGGGCGGTAAGCAAATTGGAGTGGGTCAAGGGTGTCAGGTAGGGTGGAGGTGATATGGTCCTTGACTAGTCTCTCAAAGCACTTCATGATGACGGATGTGAGTGCTACGGGGCGGTAGTCGTTTAGCTCAGTTACCTTAGCTTTCTTGGGAACAGGAACAATGGTGGCCCTCTTGAAGCATGTGGGAACAGCAGACTGGTATAGGGATTGATTGAATATGTCCGTAAACACACCGGCCAGCTGGTCTGCGCATGCTCTGAGGGCGCGGCTGGGGATGCCGTCTGGGCCTGCAGCCTTGCGAGGGTTAACACGTTTAAATGTCTTACTCACTTCGGCTGCAGTGAAGGAGAGACCGCATGTTTCCGTTGCAGGCCGTGTCAGTGGCACTGTATTGTCCTCAAAGCGGGCAAAAAAGTTATTTAGTCTGCCTGGGAGCGAGACATCCTGGTCCGTGACTGGGCTGGGTTTCTTCCTGTAGTCCGTGATTGACTGTAGACCCTGCCACATACCTCTTGTGTCTGAGCCGTTGAATTGAGATTCTACTTTGTCTCTGTACTGGCGCTTAGCTTGTTTGATAGCCTTGCGGAGGGAATAGCTGCACTGTTTGTATTCAGCCATGTTACCAGACACCTTGCCCTGATTAAAAGCAGTGGTTCGTGCCTTCAGTTTCACACGAATGCTGCCATCAATCCAAGGTTTCTGGTTAGGGAATGTTTTAATCGTTGCTATGGGAACGACATCTTCAACGCACGTTCTAATGAACTCGCACACCGTATCAGCGTATTCGTCAATGTTGTTGTCTGACGCAATACGAAACATCTCCCAGTTTATTACTATATCACCACTGCAGAGCTAGTTTATTACTATATCTCCATCTGCTTAGCTAGTTTATTACTATATCACCACTGCAGAGCTAGTTTATTACTATATCTCCATCTGCTTAGCTAGTTTATTACTATATCACCACTGCAGAGCTAGTTTATTACTATATCTCCATCTGCTTAGCTAGTTTATTACTATATCACCACTGCAGAGCTAGTTTATTACTATATCACCACTGCAGAGCTAGTTTATTAGTATATCTCCACTGCTTAGCTAGTTTATTACTATATCCCCACTGCAGAGCTAGTTTATTACTATATCACCACTGCAGAGCTAGTTTATTACTATATCTCCACTGCTTAGCTAGTTTATTACTATATCACCACTGCAGAGCTAGTTTATTACTATATCTCCATCTGCTTAGCTAGTTTATTACTATATCACCACTGCAGAGCTAGTTTATTACTATATCTCCATCTGCTTAGCTAGTTTATTACTATATCACCACTGCAGAGCTAGTTTATTACTATATCACCACTGCAGAGCTAGTTTATTAGTATATCTCCACTGCAGAGCTAGTTTATTACTATATCACCACTGCAGAGCTAGTTTATTACTATATCCCCACTGCAGAGCTAGTTTATTACTATATCTCCACTGCTTAGCTAGTTTATTACTATATCTCCACTGCAGAGCTAGTTTATTACTATATCACCACTGTAGAGCTAGTTTATTACTATATCACTGCTGCAGAGCTAGTTTATTACTATATCACTACTGCAGAGCTAGTTTATTACTATATCACTACTGCAGAGCTAGTTTATTACTATATCTCCACTGCTTAGCTAGTTTATTACTATATCTCCACTGCAGAGCTAGTTTATTACTATATCACCACTGTAGAGCTAGTTTATTACTATATCACTGCTGCAGAGCTAGTTTATTACTATATCACTACTGCAGAGCTAGTTTATTACTATATCACTACTGCAGAGCTAGTTTATTAGTATATCACCACTGCAGAGCTAGTTTATTACTATATCCCCACTGCAGAGCTAGTTTATTACTATATCCCCACTGCAGAGCTAGTTTATTACTATATCACCACTGCAGAGCTAGTTTATTACTATATCACCACTGCAGAGCTAGTTTATTACTATATCCCCACTGCAGAGCTAGTTTATTACTATATCCCCACTGCAGAGCTAGTTTATTACTATATCACCACTGCAGAGCTAGTTTATTACTATATCTCCACTCCTTAGCTAGTTTATTACTATATCACCACTGCAGAGCTAGTTTATTAGTATATCACCACTGCAGAGCTAGTTTATTACTATATCACCACTGCAGAGCTAGTTTATTACTATATCCCCACTGCAGAGCTAGTTTATTACTATATCACCACTGCAGAGCTAGTTAATTACTATCACACCCTCTATTTCTCTCTCTCTCCTGCCCTCTCTCTCTCTTTTTTTTCTCTCTCTCTCTCTTCCCATCCCTCTCTCTCTCTTTTTCTCTCTCTCTCTCTTCCCATCCCGCTGTCTCTCACCCCTTTTTCTCTCTCGCTCTCTCGCTGTCCCTCACAGTACACTTCTGATCCGTGGTTTTCTTCCAAACCATAGTTTATTCCAAGAGAATTTTCAATTTGCTCCTAGCTGATCCGTGCTAATGTTTTTAGCCTGCTCTAAAACAGGGAAACAAAATGAGAGTTAGACCTTTGAGTTGCATTGCACATACTCTGGGAATTTCTCATTCCACTTTGAGAAAAAGAAGAACAGGTGCTTGATAGCTTTCCTCTGGCGCCTGTCAATCTGTCATCACACGTTAGTTGGCTGCAGAGTATCCTCTGGTGACAGATGTGGTTCTGGATGCCCAGATTAGTTTCAGAGAGAATTCTGTAAAAGTGTTGTTTTTTTTGATCACATGAAGAAATCGTATTGGCCTATATTCCTGTAATCTTATTTAATTTCAATGCCCATTTAGCAGCTCTGTTGAAGGGACCAGTTTTTTAAAAATTATAATTTGGTGAGAAAAAAAACAAGTGGAATTTCCAGCTGCCAGGAATGTTACCAGCCTGTCAGATGTGTGAAGAGCATACGAATGACAGTAACAGGAATGTAAATGTGTTCAACTGTTCATAGAGATATGGAAAAGCCCCAGACAGACAGAAACACAATCAGACATAGGCTACACTCCGGAATGAATCGGTGCATTCTGGAACTGCCTCACTGAGGGAGAGGGAGAGAGAGAAAGAGAGAGACAGAGAGTGAAAGAGACAGTTGAGAGAGAGATAGAGAGGAGAGAGAGCGCGGGCGAGCATTGAGAAAGAGAGCAGAGAAACCAAGGACATTGATTTTGACACATGGATGCATGCACACACACACACACACACACACACACACACACACACACACACACACACACACACACACACACACACACACACACACACACACACACACACACACACACCATCATCATCATCATTAGCCAATAGACTGCAGTACAAGTCCTTACATAGTTCTTAAACAGAGAAAACAACAACAACAACAATCTGTAAGAAATATGCCGCTGCTCTCAGATATTTGTTCAGTGCTGTAAATGACTCTTTTAAAAATGCCAACACTGCTGTCCTAACGGATAAGTAACTAAAGGGCCATACAAGGCGAGACATGACCATTTGAATCCAACCTCATGCTATTTAACTCACCCCAGACATTTGCCAACCTCATTCCACAGAGGGCCAAGTGTCTGCGGGTTTTCGCTCCACCCTTGTACTTAATTGATGAATTAAGTTCACTAAATAGTAAAGAACTCCCCTCACCTGGTTGTCTAGATCTTAATTGAAAGGAGAAACCAAAAACTAGAGGACACTCTGCCCTCCATGGAGATTGACACCCCTTCTCCAGACCAATACAACTAGGCCAGTACAACATAAGGCTGAATCACTCACAACCACTGGAGGTGTGAAGGAGGTGTGAAACCTTGGACATAAAAATGAATGAACATATTGGTCATCCTTACTTTTCCTTAAATATCTTTGAAATCAGATGTTTATCTCAGTAACCTTGGCTGTTTTCATTGATCGCAGACAGAAGTTTTCTAAGTATTGATATGGGACACTACTCCCTCTAAGTATTGATATGGGACACTACTCTCTCTAAGTGTTGATATGGGACACTACTCCCTCTAAGTGTTGACATGGAACACTACTCCCTTTAAGTGTTGATATGGGACACTACTCTCTCTAAGTGTTGATATGGGACACTACTCTCTCTAAGTATTGATATGGGACACTACTCCCTCTAAGTGTTGATATGGGACACTACTCTCTCTAAGTGTTGATATGGGACACTACTCCCTCTAAGTGTTGATATGGGACACTACTCCCTCTAAGTATTGATATGGGACACTACTCTCTCTAAGTGTTGATATGGGACACTACTCCCTTTAAGTGTTGATATGGGACACTACTCCCTTTAAGTGTTGACATGGAACACTACTCCCTTTAAGTGTTGATATGGGACACTACTCTCTCTAAGTGTTGATATGGGACACTACTCTCTCTAAGTATTGATATGGGACACTACTCCCTCTAAGTGTTGATATGGGACACTACTCTCTCTAAGTGTTGATATGGGACACTACTCCCTCTAAGTGTTGATATGGGACACTACTCCCTTTAAGTGTTGATATGGGACACTACTCCCTCTAAGTGTTGATATGGGACACTACTCCCTCTAAGTGTTGATATGGGACACTACTCCCTCTAAGTGTTGATATGGGACACTTCCCTTTAAGTGTTGATATGGGACACTACTCTCTCTAAGTGTTGATATGGGACACTACTCCCTCTAAGTGTTGATATGGGACACTACTCCCTCTAAGTGTTGATATGGGACACTACTCCCTTTAAGTTCTAACTTCTCCTGACTACTATGAATAAATCATCAAAAATATTTTCCAATTTGACGGCAGCAAGTCTGATAACTCAGATCTGCAGTCACAACTCTGGGCTGGGGAGTATTCCGTTGACTCCCTTGTCTGTCTGTCTGTCTGTCTGTCTGTCTGTCTGTCTGTCTGTCTGTCTGTCTGTCTGTCTGTCTGTCTGGGGGTTGACACCAATGATTCAAAGATGAGGAATTTTCTGAAGTCTAGAAGTGGAGGAAGGTGGGGCATGTGTGTGTGTGTGTGTGTGTGTGTGTGTGTGAGCGCGAGTACATGCGTGCCTGTGTGTGTGTGTGTGTGTGTGTCTATTTTGCAGAAGACATTTGGACCATGCTAGGCCCTTCCCATCTAACACATTCAGTACAGTCAACATGCAAAACGTACCGTACATTAGACAGTTTCTGATGCATGGGGGATGGCGAAACCAAGCCTTGAGGTAAAATGTCAAATTAGTCACTTAAAAGAAGCCCCTAGTCCCAAACCGCCCTGTCATGTCTTATCAACATCCCCTGCTATAGCTCTACTTGCTAGCACTATTTTCATCATCTGTTTAAATAGATTATCAAATTAACATTTCGTGACACATAAAATCACACCCTGAAAATACTGGAATAGTGAGAGATGTAACATAAGGCGTTTTATAGTGCTCTCGCCAAACTCTGGGAAAATGAAGAGATTAGGGCCTGCCAGAGAAAAGCTCCAAAGTTGCAGAGAGAGGAAATCACCAGCTAAGCCAGCAGCCGTTAAACCGGGATCGCCTGACATTCTCCTTGACTGACGCGCACTAGTGGAGCGAGAAAAGAGGGCGGGGGAGAAGAAGGAGAGAGAGAGGGCAGGACAGATAAGTAGATGGAGAAAGGAATTGGTACCGAGTGAATTGGAGTGATAGGGAGAGAGAGAAAGAGAGAGAGAGAGAGAGAGAGGGAGAGAGAGGGAGAGAGAGAAGGAGAGAGGGGGAGAGAGAGAGAGAGCGAGTGAGAGAGAGAGTGAGAGAGAGAGGGAGAGAGGGAGAGAGAGAGAGAGAGGGCAGGACAGATAAGTAGATGGAGAAAGGAATTGGTACCGAGTGAATTGGAGTGATAGGGAGAGAGAGAGAGAGAGAGAGAAAAAAGGGCCGTTAAATTCTATAACCACCTAAAAGGAAGCGATTCCCAAACCTTCCACAACAAAGCCATCACCTACAGAGAGATGAACCTGGAGAAGAGTCCCCTAAGCAAGCTGGTCCTGGGGCTCTGTTCACAAACACAAACACACCCTACAGAGCCCCAGGACAGCAGCACAATTAGACCCAACCAAATCATGAGAAAACAAAAAGATAATTACTTGACACATTGGAAAGAATTAACAAAAAAACAGAGCAAACTAGAATGCTATTTGGCCCTACACAGAGAGTACACAGCGGCAGAATACCTGACCACTGTGACTGACCCAAAATTAAGGAAAGCTTTGACTATGTACAGACTCAGTGTGCATAGCCTTGCTATTGAGAAAGGCCGCCGTAGGCAGACATGGCTCTCAAGAGAAGACAGGCTATGTGCTCACTGCCCACAAAATGAGGTGGAAACTGAGCTGCACTTCCTAACCTCCTGCCCAATGTATGACCATATTAGAGAGACATATTTCCCTCAGATTACACAGATACACAAAGAATTCGAAAAACAAATCCAATTTTGAAAAACTCCCATATCTACTGGGTGAAATTCCACAGTGTGCCATCACAGCAGCAAGATTTGTGACCTGTTGCCACGAGAAAAGGGCAACCAGTGAAGAACACACACCATTGTAAATACAACCCATATCTATGCTTGTTTATTTTATCTTGTGTCCTTTACCATTTGTACATTGTTAAAACACTGTATATATATCTTTATGACATTTGTAATGTCTTTATTGTTTTGAAACTTCTGTATGTGTGATGTTTACTGTTAATTTTTATTGTTTATTTCACTTTATATATTCACTTTATATATTATCTACCTCACTTGCTTTGGCAATGTTAACACATGTTTCCCATGCCAATAAAGCCCTTGAATTGAATTGAATTGAGAGAGAGAGAAAGAAATGGAGTGATAGGGAAACCAAGAGACAGACAAAAAAGAAAGAGATACAGACTCCAACATGTTGACAGTGAAAGAGGGGAGAATTTGAAAGTCCCAAAGTCCAGGTGGATCAAACACAGTACACTGTTGAAGTATTCTGTTTAACAGTATACTGCTGAAGTATTCTTTATGACAGTATACTGCTGAAAGGGAAATACCTAGTCAGTTGTACAACTGAATGCATCTTCCACATTTAACCCAACTGAATGAGAAAGGTGCGGGTGGCTGCCATATTAGACATCGACGTCTTCGGCGCCCAGGGAACAACGACAGATTTTTACATTGTCAGCTCAGGGATTCAATCCAGCAACCTTTGGTGACTGGCCCAACGCTCTAACCACTAGGCTACCTGCTGCCCCTGAAGTATTCTATATTACAGTATACTGTTGAAGTATTCTGTATGTTAGTATACTGTTGAAGTATTCTATATGACAGTATACTGTCAAAGTATTCTATATGACAATATACTGCTGAATTATTCTATATGACAGTATACTGCTGAAGTATATGACACGGAATGAGAAATGTGAAATGACAGCAGGTTCCCCACAGGGCTCAGTGTATGTGTATTTAGAGCCATCCATCATTCCTTCTGACCAGTTTCCCAGTCCCTGCCGATGAAAAACATCCCCACAGCATGATGCTGCCTGATGCTGGGATGGTGTTCTCGGGGTGATGAGCGGTGTTGGGTTTGCGCCAGACATAGCGTTTTCTTTGATGGCCAAAAAGCTACATTTTAGTATCATCTGACCAGAGTACCTTCTTTCATGTATTTGGGGAGTCTCCCACATGCCTTTTGGTGAACACCACGGCTTAAAGTGGTCCTATGGACAGATACTCCAATCTCCGCTGTGGAGGGTTGCAGCTCCTTCGGGGTTATCTTTGGTCTATTTGCTGCCTCTCTGATTAATGTCCTCCTTGCCTGGTCTGTGAGTTTTGGTGGGCGGCTTCTTGGCAGGTTTGTTGTGGTGCCATATTCTTTCCATTTTTTAATAATGGACTAAATGTTGCTCCGCGGAATGTTCAAAGTTTCAGATATTTTTTTATAACCCAATCCTGATATGTACTTCTCCACAACTTTGTCCCTGACCTGTTTGGAGAGCTTCTTGGTCTTCATAGTACCGCTTGCTTGGTGGTGCCCCTTGCTTAGTTGTGTTGCAGACTCTGGGGCCTTTCAGAACAGGTGTATATATACTGAGATCATGTGACAGATCATGTGACACTTGTGATTGCACACAGGTGGACTTAATTTAACTAATTGTGTGACTTCTGGAGGTAATTGGTTGCACCAGATCTTATTTAGGGGCTTCATAGCAAAGGGGGTGAATACATACCTTACCGTTTTGATTTTTTTTTGAATGTTTTGAAACAAGTTATTTTTTAAATTTCACTTCACCAATTTGGACTTTTATGTGTATGTCCATTACATGAAATCCTAAAAAAATATATTTAAATTACAGGTTGTAAGGCAACAAAATAGGAAAAACGCCAAGGGGGGTGAAAACTTTTGCAAGGCACTGTATACTGTATTCTATTCTACTGTATTTTAGTCAATGCCACTTCGACATTGCTCAACCTAATATTTATATATTTCTTAATTCCATTATTTTACTTTTAGATTTGTGTGTATTGTTGTGAATTGTTAGATATTACTGCACTGTTGGAGCTACGACAGCTACGGACAGAAGCATTTTTCTACACCCGCAATAACATCTGTTAAATAGGTGTATGTAAATAAACATAAATATGGGTTGTGTATTTACAATGGTGTTTGTTCTTCACTGGTTGCCCTTTTCTTGTGGCAACAGGTCAAAAATCTTGCTGCTGTGATGGCACACTGTGGTATTTCACCCAGTAGATATGGGAGTTTATCAAAATTGGGTTTGTTTTCAAATTCTTTGTGGGTCTGTGTAATCTGAGGTAAATATGTGTCTCTAGTATGGTCATACATTTGGCAGGAGGTTAGGAAGTGCAGCTCAGTTTCCACCTCAATTTGTGGGCAGTGTGCACATAGCCTATCTTCTCTTGAGAGTCTGGTCTGTCTACAGCGGCCTTTCTCAATAGCAAGGCTATGCTCACTGAGTCTGTACATAGTCAAAGCTTTCCTTAAGTTCGGGTCTTTCTTTCTCTCGCTTCACAGGGAAAAGTCTCAGAGCCGAAAAGCAAGAAGCTTCAGGTGATGATAATGGTTTGGTTCCTGGACTCGGGGGTTTGTGATGGGGGGTGGTTACGGTCTCTCTCGCTCTCTCTCTCTCACAGTGTGAATGCACACACACACACACACACACACACACACACACACACACACACACACACACACACACACACACACACACACACACAGCTGTGAAAGTACACAACAGAAAGAGAGTAGCATGCCCATCTGCAATGCAGTACTTGGCAACCGAGCATGACCGTTACAAAATTGCCATGTCAACTGCGTTAGTTATGCTGGTGGAGTATGGGAAATTGAGTCCTGAGTTCCAAATTCCTGCGGCAACTGTCTCTGTAATATCACACCATGTCACTTGGTTCACTAAGCTTGTAGCATCCCAATCTCCACCTTTTAGATTCCATTGCAGATACAAGTGGTAATTTCAGAGATACTTGTTAGAAATGAGGCAGGCTAGTAGTTTTTTTGTGTGAAACTGGTATAACTCTTCCTTATAAAGATGCAGAATCATTAAGTCTGGAAGAGACCGTCTCCAATGATGATAGCCACAGCTTGTTTCAATTAAAATAAAATCTCCATGACAACTGTGAATTAATCTAATAGCGTATTATCACGTTATGGTTCCATCGCTCTATCTGCTCTCTCTGCTCTCTCTCTCTCGCTGCTCTCTCTCTCTTCTACCGCTTCTCTATCTGCTCTCTCTCTCTGCTCCCTCTTCTCTCAATTTCAATTTCAATTTAAGGGGCTTTATTGGCATGGGAAACACATGTTAACATTGCCAAATCAAGTTAAATAAATAAACAAAAGTGAAATGAACAGCAAAAAAATAAAAATAACTCTTTCAAAAGTTCCAAAAGAATAAAGACATAAAAATGTCATATTATGTATATATACAGTGTTGTAGGCTACTTGCCAGGGAAGCATGTAGCCTAGTGGTTAGGGGGTAGGAATAGTAACTGAAATCAATTCCCCAGCTGACAAGGTAAAAATCTGTCCTTCTTTCCCTGAACAAGGCTGTTATCAAATCAAATTGTATTTGTCACATACACATGGTTAGCAGATGTTAATGCAAGTGTAGCGAAATGCTTGTGCTTCTAATTCCGACCATGCAGTAATATCTAACAAGTAATCTAACAATTTCACAACACCTTATACACACAAGTGTAAAGGAATGAATAAGAATATGTACATAAAAATATATATGGATGAGCGATGGCCTGAACGACGTGGGCAAGATGCAGTAGATGGTATAGAGTACAGTATATGAGTAGTGTAGGGTATGTAAACATTATATAAAGTGGCATTATATAAAGTGACTAGTGATACATTTATTACATCCAATTTGGTATTATTTAAGTGACTAGAGATTGAGTCAGTATGTTGGCAGCAGCAACTCAATGTTAGTGATGGCTGTTCAACAGTCTGATGGCCTTGAGATAAAAGCTGTTTTTCAGTCTCTTGGTCCCAGCTTTGATATACCTGTACTGACCTCGCCTTCTGGATGATACCAGGGTGAACAGGCAGTGGCTTGGGTGGTTGTTATCCTTGATGATCTTTATGGTCTTCCTGTGATATTGGGTGGTGTAAATGTCCTGGAGGGCAGGTAGTTTGCCCCCGGTGATGCGCTGTGCAGACCTCACTATCCTCTGGAGAGCCTTACGGTTGTGGGCGGAGCAGTTGCTGTACCAGGTGGTGATACAGCCCGACAGGATGCTCTCGATTGTGCATCTGTAAATGTTTGTGAGTGTTTTTGGTTATAAGCCGAATTTCTTCAGCCTTGTGAGGTTGAAGAGGCGCAGCTGCGCCTTCTTTACCATGCTGTCTGTGTGGGTGGACCATTTCAGTTTGTCCGTTATGTGTACGCCAAGAAACTTAAAACTTTCCACCTTCTCCACTACTGTCCCGTGGATAGGGGGTGCACCCTCTGCTGTTTCCTGAAGTCCTCGATCATCTCCTTAGTTTTATTAACGTTGAGTGTGATGTTATTTTCCTGACACCACACTCTGAGGGCCCTCACTTCCTCCCTGTAGGCCGTCTTGTCATTGTTGGTAATCAAGCCTACCACTGTAGTGTCGTCTACAAACTTGATGATTGATTTGGAGGCGTGCATGGCCACGCAGTCATGGGTGAACAGGGAGTACAGGAGAGGGCTGAGAACGCAGCCTTGTGGGGCCCCAGTGTTGAGGATCAGCAGGGTGGAGATGTTGTTTCCTACCCTCACCACCTGGGGGCAGACCGTCAGGAAGTCCAGGACGCAGTTGCACAGGGCGGGGTCGAGACCCAGGGTCTCAAGCTTAATGAAGAGTTTGGAGGGTACTATGGTGTTAAATGCTGAGCTGCAGTCGATGAACAGCATTCTTACATAGGTATTCCTCTTGTCCAGGTGGGTTAGGGCAGTGTGCAGTGTGATTGCGATTGCATCATCTGTGGACCTATTGGGGCGGTAAGCAAATTGGAGTGGGTCTAGGGTTTCAGGTAGGGTGGAGGTGATAGGATCCTTGACTAATCCCTCAAAGCACTTCATGATGACGGAGGTGAGTGCTAAGGGGCGATGGTCATTTTGCTCAGATATCTTAGCTTTCTTGGGAACTGGAACAATGGTGGCTGTCTTGAAGCATGTGGGAACAGCAGACCGGGATAAGGATTGATTGAATATGTCCATAAACACACCAGCCAGCTGGTCTGAGCAGGCTCTGAGGACAGGGCTAGGGATGCCGCCTGGGCCGGCAGCCTTGCGAGGGTTGACACATTTAAATGCTTTACTCACGTTGGCTGCGGTGAACGACTCCATTTTGTTGATCCCTGCCTACAGACAGAAACTAAAAAAAGAGGCTCCCACGCTGAGGTCTGTTCAACGCTGGTCTGACCAAGCTGACTCCACACTCCAAGACTGCTTCCATCACGTGGACTGGGAGATGTTTCGTATTGCGTCAGACAACAACATTGTGAATACGCTGATTCGGTGTGCGAGTTCATTAGAACGTGCGTTGAAGATGTCGTTCCCATAGCAACTATTAAAACATTCCCTAACCAGAAACCGTGGATTGATGACAGCATTCGCGTGAAACTGAAAGCGCGAACCACTGCTTTTAATCAGGGCAAGGTGACTGGTAACATGACCGAATATAAACAGTGCAGCTATTCCCTCCGCAAGGCTATCAAACAAGCTAAGCGCCAGTACAGAGACAAAGTAGAATCTCAATTCAACGGCTCAGACACAAGAGGTATGTGGCAGGGTCTACAGTCAATCACGGACTACAAGAAGGAAACCAGCCCAGTCACGGACCAGGATGTCTTGCTCCCAGGCAGACTAAATAACTTTTTTGCCCGCTTTGAGGACAATACATTGCCACTGACACAGCCTGCAACGAAAACATGCGGACTCTCCTTCACTGCAGCCGAGGTGAGTAAGACATTTAAACGTGTTAACCCTCGCAAGGCTGCAGGCCCAGACGGCATCCCCAGCTGCGCCCTTAGAGCATGCGCGGACCAGCTGGCCGGTGTGTTTACGGACATATTCAATCAATCCCTATACCAGTCTGCTGTTCTCACATGCTTCAAGAGGGCCACCATTGTTCCTGTTCCCAAGAAAGCTAAGGTAACTGAGCTAAACGACTACCGCCCCGTAGCACTCACTTCCGTCATCATGAAGTGCTTTGAGAGACTAGTCAATGACCATATCACCTCCACCCTACCTGACACCCTTGACCCACTCCAATTTGCTTACCGCCCAAATAGGTCCACAGACGATGCAATCTCAACCACACTGCACACTGCCCTAACCCATCTGGACAAGAGGAATACCTATGTGAGAATGCTGTTCATCGACTACAGCTCGGCATTCAACACCATAGTACCCTCCAAGCTCGTCATCAAGCTCGAGACCCTGGGTCTCGACCCCGCCCTGTGCAACTGGGTACTGGACTTCCTGACGGGCCGCCCCAGGTGGTGAGGGTAGGCAACAACATCTCCACCCCGCTGATCCTCAACACTGGGGCCCCACAAGGGTGCGTTCTGAGCCCTCTCCTGTACTCCCTGTTCACCCACGACTGCGTGGCCACGCACGCCTCCAACTCAATCATCAAGTTTGCGGACGACACAACAGTGGTAGGCTTGATTACCAACAACGACGAGACGGCCTACAGGGAGGAGGTGAGGGCCCTCGGAGTGTGGTGTCAGGAAAATAACCTCACACTCAACGTCAACAAAACTAAGGAGATGATTGTGGACTTCAGGAAACAGCAGAGGGAACACCCCCCTATCCACATCGATGGAACAGTAGTGGAGAGGGTAGCAAGTTTTAAGTTCCTCGGCATACACATCACAGACAAACTGAATTGGTCCACTCACACAGACAGCATCGTGAAGAAGGCGCAGCAGCGCCTCTTCAACCTCAGGAGGCTGAAGAAATTTGGCTTGTCACCAAAAGCACTCACAAACTTCTACAGATGCACAATCAAGAGCATCCTGGCGGGCTGTATCACCGCCTGGTACGGCAACTGCTCCGCCCACAACCGTAAGGCTCTCCAGAGGGTAGTGAGGTCTGCACAACGCATCACCGGGGGCAAACTACCTGCCCTCCAGGACACCTACACCACCCGATGTTACAGGAAGGCCATAAAGATCATCAAGGACAACAACCACCCGAGCCACTGCCTGTTCACCCCGCTATCATCCAGAAGGCGAGGTCAGTACAGGTGCATCAAAGCTGGGACCGAGAGACTGAAAAACAGCTTCTATCTCAAGGCCATCAAACTGTTAAACAGCCACCACTAACATTGAGTGGCTGCTGCCAACACACTGACACTGACTCAACTCCAGCCACTTTAATAATGGGAATTGATGGGAAATGATGTAAAATATATCACTAGCCACTTTAAACAATGCTACCTAATATAATGTTACATACCCTACATTATTCATCTCATATGCATACGTATATACTGTACTCTATATCATCTACTGCATCCTTATGTAATACATGTATCACTAGCCACTTTAACTATGCCACTTTGTTTACATACTCATCTCATATGTATATACTGTACTCGATACCATCTAGTGTATCTTGCCTATGCTGCTCTGTACCATCACTCATTCATATATCTTTATGTACATATTCTTTATCCCCTTACACTGTGTATAAGACAGTAGTTTTGAAATTGTTAGTTAGATTACTTGTTGGTTATTACTGCATTGTCGGAACTAGAAGCACAAGCATTTCGCTACACTCGCATTAACATCTGCTAACCATGTGTATGTGACAAATAAAATTTGATTTGATTTGATTTGAAGGAGAGCCCACAGGTTTTGGAGCGGGCTTTGTCGTTGGCACTGTATTGACCACAAAGCGAGCAAAGAAGTTGTTTAGTTTGTCTGGGAACAGCACATCGTGGTCTGCGACGAGGATGGTTTTCTTTTTGTAGTCCGGGATTGACTGTAGACCCTGCCACATACCTCTCGTGTCTGAGCTGTTGAGTTGCAACTCTACTTTTTCTCTATACTGACGCTTAGCTTGTTTGATTGCCTTGTGGAGGGAATAGCTACACTGTTTGTATTCAGTCATGTTACCAGTCGAATTGCCCTGATTAAAAGCAGTGGTTCGTGCTTTCAGTTTTGCACGAATGCTGCCATCAATTCACGGTTTCTGGTTGGGGAAGGTTTTAATAGTTGCTGTGGGTGTAACCGATGTGAAATGGTTAGCGGTGGTGCGCTAATAGCGTTTCAATCGGTGACGTCACTTGCTCTGAGACCTTGAAGTAGTGAGGGGATGAGCAAGGGGGATGTCAGTTGTTGATGGGTGTCAGTTGTTGATGTGGGCAGAGAGTTCCTGGTTTGAGCCCGGGGATGGGCGAGGGGATGGACTAAAGTTATCCTGTTACATTGATGCTGTTGACCCGTATCACTGGTTGCTGCGGAAAAGGAGGAGGTCAAAAGGGGGGTGAGTGTAACCGATGTGAAATGGTTAGCGGCGGTGCGCTAATAGCGTTTCAATCGGTGACGTCACTTGCTCTGAGACCTTGAAGTTGTGGTTCCCCTTGCTCTGCAAGGGCTGTGGCTTTTGTGGAGCGATGGGTAATGATGCTTCGTGGGTGACTGTTGTTGATGTGTGCAGAGGGTCCCTGGTTCGAGCCCGGGTAGGGGCGTACGGACTAAAGTTATACTGTTACATGGGTACAACATCACCGTTGCACTTGCTAATAAACTCCCTCACCGAAACAGCGTATTCGTGAATGTTGTTGTCCGACGCTATGCGGAACATATCCCAGTACACGTGATCGAAGCGTCAAATCAGATTGGTCGGACTAGCGTTGAACAGACCTGAGCATGGGCGTTTCCTGTTTTATTTTTTTCCTGTCAACCTTGTTGAGACTCGACATTGGCGAGTAGTAAACTTGGGAGGGATGCGCAATGTGCCCCTCCATTGTTTTGGGTCGCCAGCTGGGATCCAATCCATTGTCCTGGGTGGTGGTCCAAACAGAGGATCCCCTACGGGAAAGTCGTTTTCCTGGTCGTAATGTTGGTAAGTTGACGTTATTCTTATATCCAATAGTTCCTCCCAGCTGTATGTTTTAAAACTTAAGATTTCCTTGGGTAAAGGGCCTCCTGGGTGGCGCAGTGGTCTAGGGCACTGCATCGCAGCGCTAGCTGTGCCACCAGAGACTCTGGGTTCGCGTCTGTGGGGTGACGCACAATTGGCCTAGCGTCATTTGCGTTAGGGAGGTTTTGGCCGGAAGGAATATCCTTGTCTCATCACGCACCAGCGACTCCTCTGGCGGGCCGAGGGCGCAGTGCACGCTAACCAAGATCGCCAGGTGCACGGTGTTTCCTCTGACACATTGGTGTGGCTGGCTTCCGGGTTGGATGCACGCTGTGTTAAGAAGCAGTGCAGCTTGGTTGGGTTGGGTTGTGTTTCGGAGGACGCATGGCTTTCGAACTTCAAGTTGTAGCGATGAGACAAGATAGTAATTACTAACAATTAGAAACCACGAAAAAGGGGGTAACATTTTTAAAATGTAAAAATAAAAATAAAAAGATTTCCTTGTAAGAAACAAATTACTGCATAGTTTCCTGAGAACACAAAGAGGCGGCCATCATTGAAAATAAGAATTTGTTCTTAACTGACTTGTAATAATGTGCAAATAGTTAAGGTACAAAAGGGTGTTATGACATTGGCCTGGGGAAAGGTTTATGACAGTCATAAATACCTCTTCCCCCCTTTGTCCTCTCTCTACCCTACTGAGGTTACATTTGCAAAATCCTTGGTTAACATAGAGATTCTGGGAACATCAGAAGGTGGGGGG
>NW_024607654.1:10000-12500 GCF_018296145.1 Oncorhynchus tshawytscha | reverse complement strand
AGCGGTCTAAGGCACTGCTGCTCAGTGCTAGAGGCGTCACTACAGATCCTGGTTTGATTCCAGGCTGTCTCACAACTGGCAGTGATTCGGAGTCCCATAGGCCAGCGCACAATTGACCCAGCATCGTCCGGTTTAGGGTTTGGATGGGATAGGCAACCAAAGTAAATATGAATGTGTTCTTAACTGACTTGCCTGGTTAAATAAAGGTTCAATAAAACTCACACTCTTTCAGCAGTGATACAATGACCTCAAACAAACATCCTACAGTACATCCAAATCATTAAGCCTCAATTAGTTATTGTGTAACATCAAATGAGTGGAAATGTTTCATATAAAACCAATATCACTCTTATTCAAGCAATTATTATGTTACTTTTAAGCCTACGGTTTAGATACTCTAGTAACCACTGAAACTGCATACAGGCAGTAATCCTACTTCATGTTGTCATAAGGATGCAGAAATGGTAACATCCACACATCCACGTAAACCTACAACACATATAACTCATGAATAATTACTCTATAAGTCATGAATAAGTTATGATGCTTTATAATGCTGTCCGGACACTAGTAGTTCATTATATATACTAACAGCAAACACATGCACCATGCATTCAACTCTATAGAGCTCTATATTAAGTCATGAATTCCTGCTCTACTTGTGAATAAGGTATCATAACCACATGTACGGGTGCATAATGTACATAAACTCAGAGCTCTAAAATGCAGTTGATCAAATACAGTTAAGACAATATAACACACATCAATTATTGTTCACACACCTGCAGGTGGATTTAACTCGAACTAAGCGAGCGCAACAACCGTTTTGGGCTAGAAATCGCTACACGCTTTTAAACGTTTACAAGTGTATGAGAAACGCTCAATAACTTACTCATAAACACTCTGGCTCATTACTCAATGATCAATAACTCAATGATCAATAACTCAATTAAACACATTCGTAGAAGCTGTTATTGCCACTATTACACAACAACAAGCAGTTCAAACAGCCCTGTACTGCTACGTGACGTCACCGAGGGGTAGAGACACATGTTCAGCTCATTAGCTCACACTCACTGGCTCATTAGTTAATGCTCTATAGCTCCTTAACGAATGCTTTATAGCCCATTATAGAGCTACTACAACAATACATTGTACACACTTGAATTAGTTAAGCATCAATAATTTAACTAAACATTTATAACACATGAATGAGCTATCCTTACCACTAGCACAACAGTGATCTCTCTACGTACCGATACTTCATGCCAGTGATCTCTACGTACCGGTACTTCATGCCAGTGAGCTTGGCAGTGGACTCCTTAAGGTTGTGCTGGTAGCGGTGGGTCAAGGAGCCCAGGCTGCGGGCGATGAGGGCCACTGTACGGAAGCGTGCCCGCGCCTGGCTGGCCGTGTTGGGGCTGGTGGCGTTCTGCTTGCTGTGACCTCCATTCCCCGGGGGCCTCAGCCCTCCTCTTCCTCCGTCCTGGTCAGAACATGCAAACGACACCTGCATGGCAGTGGCTGTACTGGCGTTGGTTGTACTGGTGGAAGTAGTGGTGGGCTACTGGGGCTGATTTCCCTGCCTTGCACCAGTCTTTACGGGGCTGTATGTGTCTCTAGTGTCTTGCGCCAGTCTTTACGGGGCTGTATGTGTCTCTAGTTTCTTGCTCCAGTCTTTACGGGGCTGTATGTGTCTCTAGTATCTTGCTCCAGTCTTCACTGGGCTGTATGTGTCTCTAGTATCTTGCTCCAGTCTTCACTGGGCTGTATGTGTCTCTAGTGTCTTGCTCCAGTCTTCACTGGGCTGTATGTGTCTCTAGTATCTTGCTCCAGTCTTCAGTCAGCTGTATGTGTCTCTAGTTTCTTTGTCTCTCGTGGGCTTTAGTGGTCCTGCACTTCTCGGTTTTGTCTAAAAGTCCCTGGAGGTGCTCTCTGAGTCAGCCCAATGGTGCTCTCTGAGTCAGTTCAATGGTGCTCTCTGAGTCAGTCCGATGGTGCTCTCTGAGTCAGTCCAATGGTGCTCTCTGAGTCAGTCCACTGTTTGGAAGAGGACCTGTAGTGGATTGTTTTTACTCTTCTGAGATGTCGTCACATTTGTTCTTTCTTCATTCTTGGTGTTGAGTTTGGTTGAATTACTGTTTGAGATTAGAACACAGATTCACTCCTCGTCTCTTGTTGCTGCAATTAACAGCAGTCAAAAGGTGCTGTGAAGAAAATCATACTGCTGAGTGTGTGAGAGAGGAGGGAGACTGAGGGGGAGGACAGCATGGATGAGAGGAGGTCCACACAGATTAAGCCTACGTGTCCTTGTCTTCTTTTCACTGTGTGTGTGTATGAGAGGATACAGAGGTGTGAGAGGTGTGTCTCTCTCTCTCACTCTCTGTCTCTCTCTCTCTCTGTATCTCTCTCTCTCTCTCTCTCCCTTTGTCTCTCTTTCTCTCTCTCTGTCTATCTCTCTCTGTATCTCTTTCTCTCTGTATCTCTCTGTCTGTATCTC
>NW_024607654.1:0-5000 GCF_018296145.1 Oncorhynchus tshawytscha | reverse complement strand
CACAGGTGATGAGATTGACGAATATAGGCATATGTTAAAATTAGCATCTTAAAGCCAGCTATAGGCTTGTTGAGCGTTAATATGATAATCTATAGGCTTTTCTTGTAATAGTTGAGAAGATTTTTTAACAGAGATGATACTGTACATACTGTACTGCATGAATCCATGTACAATGCAGACGAGGTACCATGAATGACCGTCTCACACCACAAAATGACTCCATGTGTTTGTAACTGATATGTTTTCATCATAGGCACACGTGCACACAAACACACGCACACGCTCACACACACACACACACACACACACACACACACACACACACACACACACACACACACACACACACACACACACACACACACACACACACACGCACACACACCACACACACACACTGCATTCTCCCACGCACAGTGTCGGCATTAGACATTTTTCCCTGGAGGAGCGAATGGGTAGCTTGGTCATTGTGCAGCAGTTCTTGCAATATATGGTGTAGATGTGTGCATCTACATATTTCTTGGGGGTTCTAATTGGGGTGCTAGGCTATTCTAGAATGGGTTTGAGCACCGCCCTGCCACTCCCCCGGGTTCCGCCCATGCATACAAACAGACCAGGGGAATTCTATGACCTTCTATGTCTCCAGCCATGGAGAGAGAAGAGAACACAGGCACTGGGAGACAATATAAACCAGATATTTGAGCCTAAATAAGAATCATACTGTCACAAAACCTTTTATTGATTAATAAGCCAATCATGACTGGGGTAAAAAGCTTCTTACTGAATAATAAGCCAATCGTGACTGGGGTATAAAGCTTCTTACTGAATAATAAGCCACTTGTGACTGGGGTATAAAGCTTCTTACTGAATAATAAGCCAATCGTGAATCGGGTATAAAGCTTCTTACTGAATAATAAGCCAATCGTGACTGGGGTATAAAGCCTATTTCCTGAATAATAAGCCAATCGTGACTGGGGTATAAAGCTTCTTACTGAATAATAAGCCAATCGTGACTGGGGTATAAAGCTTCTTACTGAATAATAAACCAATCGTGACTGGGGTATAAAGCTTCTTACTGAATAATAAACCAATCGTGACTGGGGTATAAAGCTTCTTACTGAATAATAAGCCAATCGTGACTGGGGTATAAAGCTTCTTACTGAATAATAAGCCAATCGTGACTGGGGTATAAAGCTTCTTACTGAATAATAAGCCAATCGTGACTGGGGTATAAAGCTTCTTACTGAATAATAAGCCAATCGTGACTGGGGTATAAAGCTTCTTACTGAATAATAAGCCAATCGTGACTGGGGTATAAAGCTTCTTACTGAATAATAAGCCAATCGTGACTGGGGTATAAAGCTTCTTACTGAATAATAAACCAATCGTGACTGGGGTATAAAGCTTCTTACTGAATAATAAACCAATCATGACTGGGGTATAAAGCTTCTTACTGAATAATAAACCAATCGTGACTGGGGTATAAAGCTTCTTACTGAATAATAAGCCAATCGTGACTGGGGTATAAAGCTTCTTACTGAATAATAAGCCAATCGTGACTGGGGTATAAAGCTTCTTACTGAATAATAAACCAATCGTGACTGGGGTATAAAGCTTCTTACTGAATAATAAACCAATCGTGACTGGGGTATAAAGCTTCTTACTGAATAATAAGCCAATCGTGACTGGGGTATAAAGCTTCTTACTGAATAATAAACCAATCGTGACTGGGGTATAAAGCTTCTTACTGAATAATAAACCAATCGTGACTGGGGAATAAAGCCAATTGACTTACTGAATAATAAGCCAATCGTGACTGGGGTATAAAGCTTCTTACTGAATAATAAACCAATCATGACTGGGGTATAAAGCTTCTTACTGAATAATAAACCAATCATGACTGGGTATAAAGCTTCTTACTGAATAATAAACCAATCGTGACTGGGGTAAAAAGCTTCTTACTGAATAATAAACCAATCGTGACTGGGGTATAAAGCTTCTTACTGAATAATAAGCCAATCGTGACTGGGGTATAAAGCTTCTTACTGAATAATAAGCCAATCGTGACTGGGGTATAAAGCTTCTTACTGAATAATAAACCAATCTTGACTGGGGTATAAAGCTTCTTACTGAATAATAAACCAATCATGACTGGGGTATAAAACTTCTTACTGAATAATAAACCAATCATGACTGGGGTATAAAGCTTCTTACTGAATAATAAACCAATCATGACTGGGGTATAAAGCTTCTTACTGAATAATAAACCGCATTGTTATTCTCTTTGTGTTTATCTTTTACCAGATCTAATGTGTTATATTCTCCTAGATTCATTTCACATTTACACAAACTTCCCAGTCTTTCCTTTCAAGAAGATCCATGTTCTTGCTTCAGGTCCTGAGCTACAGGCAGTTATATTTGGGTGTCATTTTAGGAGAAAATGTAGAAAAAAGGCGTATACATGAACTCTGTAAGTGCATGGCCATAGACTGCATTCCATATCAAATCAAACGTTATTTGTCACTTGCGCCGGATAAAACAGGTGTAGACCTTACAGTGAAATGCTTACTTTACAAGCCCTTATCTAAAAATGCAGTTTTAAGAAAAAAAGAAAAAAAATCTAGGTTTTGTGCATTAAGTGTGTGTTTGTGTGTTTGTGTATGTGTGTATGTGTGTATGTGTGTGTTTGTGTGTGTGTGTGTATCTTGTGTTTATATGTGTAACATGTGTTCAACAGCCCCTGCCTATCCCAGCAGCTTCCTACTAAAAGAGCCAATCAGAATCTCATCTGTTCAATATTGAATTAGGCTTTTCAATATTTAATTAATTCACCATTGTCGAGGTGGTCACCAGGGCGGAGAGTTACGGGGCCTGGGGCCTTGGCAGCATCTCATTGTTAAGATGTTTGTAATGAGCCAATCGTGACTGGGGTGTGGATTGTGTTACACCCCATGATGGGGCGGGATTCCTATCTGCTGTCAATCATCACTCTCCTTCCCCAGCTGTTTGATTACAGGGAGCATGGCATCCAAGGCCAGTCAATCATTAACAAAAGGCTATTTTCATTGCATTATGCATTCAAGTAGCCTACACATTATGTAAATATAATTATAGCCCTTTTCTACCCTCTTAAGTTAGTTCTTCCTGTTTTCAGAATAACGTTTTTGTTGGACCCCAGGAAGACTTAGGTGTCGCCATTTGTCGTTGGCTAATGGGGATCTCAAAAATATACAAATCAAAAATCACATTTGGAACAGGAATCTTAATTTAACCATTCAAAGCATGTTCAGAGAACATTCTAACGTTCTGTGAACATTTTTATTCTTGTCATCTCACAACCAAGTGGGACCCTGATAAAAAAACGTTCCTTTAGGTTATGTTTGTGAATGTTTCCCATTAGCTGGGTTGCTGTTATCACAGGCCAACCATTATGTTTTAGTTCTACAAGAACTAGTAACTACAGTCTCTAGATTGAGAATAGTTGCTCATACTGAATCCTGCCCTTCTTTAAATGACTCCGAGACAGTGGGGTGTGAGAGTTCCCACTGTGCTACGCAGGAGACTTCCGTCCTGACAGGGAGATGATGACGATGACGTTAACTAATTAACAGGACACCTGCTGAACCATGTTAAACTTTAATCATTTATTTCCCAGGGTTACTAAAGGATATACACTTGGCTGTGTTGACAACTTATCATGTTTACTTTTAACGCTCGTCGAACATGGCTCAGCCTCATATGTAGTGATGTAACAATGGAACAATCAAGTGCCTTTAATGTGTTTGGACCCCAGGAAGAGTAGCTGCTGCCAGCTAATGGGGATCCTAATAAATACAAATACAAAAGTGGTTGTAATGATTGTGATTACATCAAATGATCATTTATGAACTGCAAAATTAGGTTGCTTTCATGTACTTCTGCTGGTGTTTTTGGTGGCTGCAGCATTGTGGTGTATAATTTGCTGTCTCTACATGCACAGCTACAGATGTTGGATCTTATTTTGAGCAGTTTCTCACAGCAGGAACATAATCTTGCTGCAACATAACATGTGAATTATTGTATGGATTATAATGAATGGATGGATTATAATGAATGGATTTGGTGGTTGAGACATGTTTTTTGTTAGGGCAAATCAAGTCTGACATTTAAAGAGGAAACTTTAGAAGCCTTTTTAAACCTTGAATACACTACACGTTTACTTTTCCTGCTGTGCATCAAAATTCTCAGCAACAAAATAGTGATCAAATTAAGATCCTACATCTGTAGGTACATTTGTGATAGATACACAAACAAATTACACAAAATGTACAATATTACATGAAATTCAAATGAATATTTAAAAAAAACAGGGTCAATTGTTTTGCAGCAAAGGCATCACAGCACTGTATCCATGCAAATCATATCACATTATCATGAACAATAAAAACGTGGATTTGTTACAGGGCAGAACAAAAAAATAAATACTGTAATCAAATCAGATCTGAATAGACACACAAGTCCTCACTGATGTCCCATTCACCTATCCACTCAGGTGATCCAGTGTTATCTCTACCTGTTGAGACTGGCCTGGACACATCCCTGTAGAGACTGGCCTGGACAGATCCCTGTAGAGACTGGCCTGGACAGATCCCTGTAGAGACTGGCCTGGACAAATCCCTGTAGAGACTGGCCTGGACAAATCCCTGTAGAGACAGGCCTGGACAAATCCCTGTAGAGACAGGCCTGGACAAATCCCTGTAGAGACTGGCCTGGACAAATCCCTGTAGAGACTGGCCTGGACAAATCCCTGTTGAGACTGGCCTGGACAGATCCCTGTAGAGACTGGCCTGGACAAATCCCTGTAGAGACAGGCCTGGACAAATCCCTGTAGAGACAGGACTGGACAAATCCCTGTAGAGATTGGCCTGGACAAATCTCTGTACAGACTGGCCTGGACAAATCCCTGAAGAGACTGTCTCCTCCAGACGTTTTCAAACTCCATCATACCTACTGTATAACCT
>NW_024607653.1:0-32874 GCF_018296145.1 Oncorhynchus tshawytscha | reverse complement strand
GCAAGTTGCATTTATATTTTTGTTCAGTGTACATGTCAGTGAGTAGGCTACAGTTACATGCACACAATAATGTGATTATTGTGGATAGTCAGATTATTAATATAATAGTTTGGTTAAAGCGTTTACATGCATTGCAAGAAGAAAAGATTTACATGGACACATCTGAAATCAGACTACTTCAGTTGTGCCTAACTCTTCACAAGCACTAAGGAGGCATGCTCGGCTGGTGCTAGCGCAGATTACGCCGCATAAGGTGCTTACATTGGTGGTGCGCAGGTGAGCAAACTGTACACGTCCGCAATTAATAATAACACATCCGCAACCGCCTGACTATATGTGATGAAGTGACAATCTGAGGCTCGACCCTAACCCACTAATACAGAAAATGCCTGTCGGCTATAACCAGAGATGGCAGAACGATTCTATGCCTGATTTAGATGTTTCTCTCTATAATTTCCGACATTTTGGTAGACTATTTGTTAGTTAACTTGTCTATAATTAGATACATGCAGCTTCTCTTTTGTCAATATGTGTTGCCCTAGAAGACTAAATAACCCCTTGCTCACCAGAATAATGTCACAAATCTATGGAATGAATGCTTCAATCTAGTCTATCGGTAAAGTTCTCTGTTATTGCTGATACTTTCGCGGATCAAAGACGTTTAGGGACCGGGATAAAATGCAATCTATAAAAGGTATCAGTTTGACCGGTTTTATGGAAATAGAAACGACTCAACATGGTTCTGATAATATTTCAGTTCGACTTGGAGGCTAATTTAATGTGGTTGAAATACTATCAGTTTGTATGATGCTGATAAAGATAGCACCTCTACAAGCAACCTGGTCTCATAGACTAGACTAATATAGCCAATGTATATCCAGGACACTGATAATAGTGTGATATGTTATGTTTGGTCTGGTTACATAAGACAGATGGTTTTACTTAAAAAGTTGTCGTGCAACCCAATGATTGCAAGTTCGAATTTCATCCTGAACAACTTGAGCATTTTAGCTAATATGCAACTTTTCAACGAGCCTACTTACTACTTTTTAGCTACTTTGCAACTACTGAGCATGTTAGCTAACTCTTCCCTTAACCCTTTTAACTAACCCTTCACCTAACTCTGACCCTGATAAGTTTTGCAAAATCGTAACATATTGTATGTTTTTCAAATTCTTAATATATTGTAGCCTATCTTTTTCCAATTTGTAACATGTACATTTGGAAAGTATCCAGACCCCTTGACCTTTTCCACATTTTGTTTAATTACCGCCTTATTCTAAAATTGATTAAATATTTTTTTTCTTCATCAATCTACCAATCTATCAATCTACACACACTCACACACACACACACACACTCACACACACACACACAATGACAAAGTGAAAACAAATTTCTAAAAACCTGTTTGGGGTATTGTGTGTAACCCGCTCGCCTATAAATAAATTGTACAAGAATTATACATTTATGGATTTTTTTAGGTAGCCTATTGTTTTGTCCTTATCCAACCCTGCCCGCCACGCACCCACCCTTCATCCACACAATATTTAATGACCTTAAACTCATCTACGGGTTATGAGGCAACCCGCGCATCACTAGTTTACATGTCACAAAAATTCAAAAGATTACTCAGAAAACCAGGTGTTTAATTAAAGATTACTTGATTTTGACCTTACCCTGATTAAGATAAACAGAGTAAGGTGTTTAGGCCGACATGACTATTGCATAATCTGCCTACTGCAATAATCAATTTAGCCTAATATCGAATTATTACGGTGCAAATACATTTCCCCATTGTAATGCCCGGGGTGTAGTGGAGGAAGGAGTCAGACGCAGGAGACAGAGAGTTCAGAGTAGCGCTACTTCTTTATTCACCAACCAGGTGAAAACAGACGCCACTCAAAACAAATGCCCCAAAACACAGGGGAACTAAACAGTCCCAAAAACAACTCACGTACACGAACAACCGTGATATACAGGCATGTACACATAAAATAATCCTGCACACCCAGCAGGCGGGCCGGCTGGCTAATAAAGCCCAACTAATAAACCTAATTAACAACAGGTGTACCTAATAAACAGACAAGGAGGGGGAGGAAAAGATCAGTGGCAGCTAGTACGCCGGTGACGACGACTGCCGAGCACCACCCGAACGGGAAGGGGAGCCACCTTCGGTAGGAGTCGTGACAACCAGTCCTTCCTTTCTTTCCCTCCCCTTTTTATTTCCCTTTAGTTCCTTCCACTCATCCTATGCGGTTTATGTGCTTGGCCTATTTAGCAGTTAGACTAGATTTGGAGATATTATGAACAACTACAACAACATATTCCAATGTACTTTAGAATATCTAATGAAGGAATTTACATTTTAAATGATTAAAGGTTTATTTTGTGCATAGTTAAAAAAGGTACCTGTTCCACTACTCAAACTCCATTCACGGGAAGTGGGACAGTAATATAAATCTCATTTTCAGAAAATATAAAAGCTGTTTACATGACTGGTTATTATGTTTCAAATCACTATTCATTTTAACACCAAAAGATAGATTCTTCAATGATAATAATTGACAGAATGACAAACTTATCATTCTAGCTCAAGGTATCATAGTATGGCAGGTTTTTTTGTTTTCAACGGGTCACCTGATCTAAGAAACCTGACCACACAAGCTAAAGTGATGTAACGCTGACACCAGAAATGTTTTATGCACAGGACACAAGCAGAAACAACCCAATAACATGTGTTGTGATTGGTTTGCAAAGTTACTATAGTACAGCACCCTCAAACACAAATGTCCCACTACACCTGATGTCCCACTAATGCTGACTTCACCACAAGTTATCAAGTAGGCCAATACACATACTTCTCATTTTTGTTCAAATGTTAACTATTAACAATATTAAATGTCATGCTATTAGATATACTGTATATCATTATTACACATCATAGTTATCTAAAAACAGCATTTTCAAGAAAACATTTATTGCTACTTTTTGTTTGACATGTTTATGCCCCAAAAGTGATGCTTGCGGAGACTGCGGGGAGCTACACAAATTTGATAGTTCATGTTTCCTATAAGAGAATTGTTGTACTTTTCAAAATAATCCCGTCGATAACCACTGTAAATTATGAATAAATGAATACAATTTGTATTAATAGGAAAGAATAAACAATGAATAAGTAGGAATAGCAATAGGTCTGCATGGTGTATTTTAAAGTGTTACCTCATTCTCTGCTAGTATGATAACTTGAGAAAAGGTCCAGCAGATAAATTAACACATTACATTTTAAATGATTTCTGTGTAAGACTGGTGTAAGGCTGTTTTTTACCCAACAGATTCTGAATAATGGGGGCCTCTGTGTCTATAAGGAACCAAACCCCTTACACTTGGCACTACGAACTTGTCGGAGACGTAAGTATCTGAGTCACTGTAAAATCATGATAGTTAAAAACGTAATGTAATGTTGTGACACTTCTGTTGCTAACGGGAAACATTCTTACAGACAACAAAATCAATAGAATTTAAATATGGCAAGGTAATTGATAACGGCAGTAATGTAAATTTGTAAGGTGCTCTGTGAAATACCTAATAATGATATTTATAAACCTAGATTATTGTCTCTTCCCAATGCTGGCATGCCACAAAGGAAGGTAAACATTATAAAGAGCTGAACTAATAATGGCAGTGTTGTTAGAGTTGAATTCTGTTGATGTTGTTAAAATGAATAAAGTCCGCCCATTGTGTATGATAATGCCATTTTTCTGAGTATAGACTACCTTTAAGTATTGTGGACTACCTGAAAGTGGCTGTTGGCAGTAAAAGCCAGAGCGCTTATCAATATTGTCCCTGTGTCAAAATGAAAACCAGTGTAATATCAGACCTGGACATTTTATTTTGAGTTCAATCTCGAAAATTGTTGAGCATTAAGTTGGATCGCTGAAGATGAATCTTTACACATTTATGAATTTAAAATGTATATCTGGTAATGATTTTCTGTTTTCCAGGGAGGTGGCTGTGGCACGTTGCATGGCATGGGTAGTGTACAAAGAAAACTCAACATTAGGTGGATCCATTGCTACCTAAAGTTAAGATATGACAATCACAGTAACAATTCCTTCTCATATGAGTTCAACAGTCACAAGCAGAACGGGAGTCAAACATTCACTATTATAGAAACCAGTGGCCGTTCACTCATTCAGCTGTTGTGCGACACAGAGTCTAATAGTCCAACATGTCCAAACTATGGTAAGTAAATTCTTACAAATCTGCTGAGCTACATTATCATATTCAAAATGTTCCTTTTGGAAATAAACCATATACCCTCAATACATCGTATATCAGCAACTGAGCCAATTAATGTAAAGACTATTCCTAACAGTATACAAATAATTTAGTATTGGTTCAGCAAATAGCAGTATCGGCTCAGGGCTGCTATATTTCTTATTGATCCATATTTTGTTTGAACAACATTCGCTGTTGGCTACTACGTCTCAAATTCCACCTTATTTGTACACATGGTCTCTGGCCAAACGCTGTGCATAACATAGGGAATATGGTGTCATTTGTATTCATCCATCAGGGAAGCAAGAGGAAGACCGTATCCGGCAGCAGCAGGAGGAGATGGAGCGGCGAAGACAGGAGGAGCAACGACTACGACAGCAGGAGGAGAGGAGGCGCCAGGAGCAACTGGAGAGGGAGAGGGCGATCCAGCAAGAAATCGAAAGGGAGAGCGAACTTTCGGGTAAGAAGATGTCAAAGGGACAAGAAAAGCTGAGACAGAAGCTGAGACTAAAAGGACAACAGCGCCATCACCAGCGTACACAGGTACTACACCAGATGATAGAAGATGACGCTGCAGCAATCAGAAGGGATGAGGTAAGAAATATTAAATAAAGGGTTGTAGAATGGGTTTTATTTCGCATGAATGATTTTGTGTTTCACATAAATGTTGTGTTAACTTAATGATAAACGTATTATATATTTCTGAAAATACCGTTTTTTCATATTTACATACAGTTGCCAATTTACATGGAAACACCACTAATAGAAAAAGTGTTTATAGTATGACACATACATCTTTTAGTACATCTGTACTAAAATATTCCTTTTCTTTGCACTTTTTTTGTGTTGGGACCATTTCATTCTAGCCATGGGACTTGAAAAATAAGTTTGAAGATCTTCTGAAGAAATACGAGATCACTGAAGACAAAGGCATGCAGGAGGACAAACTTGAAAACAGAATGAAAACTCTTCAGAATGAACTAACCCTTAAATACTTTGGAGAGCCTCAACTGTCAATCTGGTGTCAGTTGACCATAGATCGTGCTATCAGCCAAGGAGAGCAATCGCTCACTGAGCAGTTTAGCATCCTCACGGCTGTGACAGAGCTAACGTTGACCAATGACTCGGACACAGACAGTAAAGAGGACCAACTACCTGACTGGGACCAGAAGTATGACTTTCTCATCCGTCTTCTTGAACAGCTGTACAGCACAAATCCCACAGTGGCTCAACAACTTGTTCTGAGCATTCTTGACGTGTTCACAGAGGTGTCAGAGAAAAACAAGGGGCTCCTTAGTCAAATTCTCTTCAACATGATCTGGACACCTGCAGAAATTCTGCTCTTTTTGCGAGGTGTTTCAGGCATAAACCAAGAGTTAGCAACCTCAATCCTTCATACTGTGAGGACAAACAAGCTGGATCTTCTCTCTACTCTCTCTGCCCTGAAAGATAAAGACCCTGTCAACTCTCTACAATGGTATGCTGAGGCAGAAGGGAACAAGGATGCCGACACCATTGTGAATGAAATGCAAAATGAAAAGTACCCAGAGAAAATATTGTCCATAATGAAGGAAATTCTAGGATATATGACAGAGGAACTTCCAAAACATGCAAAGGAGGACTTGGATCAGGTAAAGATAGAGGAAGCAAAGCAGATGATCAAGTCACTGGATTTTACTAACCCTGACCTTGCTGTTCTCAAGGAGGTCCTAATAAGGATGTCTATTGCTGTGCAAGACTGCTCAACCATTTACACTCAAAACGGTAAAAACATAGAAGGCTACTTTCCTAGCATCACTCCGCTGGAATCACTGCTCACTGCTGAGAAAATAGAAGGCTACTTTCCCCGACTCACTCAGTTGGCATCACTGCTCATGCTCCTTCTACCAAAGTTAACAGGGAAAAAGGTATCCTTCTGGAAATCGGCACAGGTGAAGGAAAATCTTGCATCTTGGCTATGTTTGCCACCATCCAGGCCATCCGTGGCACTAAGGTTGACGTTGTGACCAGTTCTCCAGTCCTTGCTCGCCGAGACCAAGAGGAGTGGAAGAAACTGTATGACATGTTTGGTGTCACATCCTCTGTTGTGCCACCACCACAGATACAGGGAAGCTCCCCTGAAAGCAGGGATAGTATGCTACAGGAGGCTTACAGGAAACAATTAGTTTACGGAACCGTTGCCAGCTTTGCAGCAGACGCATTGAGGCAGGAATTCGAGAAGGACACCACACGTGGGGAGAGGAGGTTCGACATGGTGATTGTGGATGAAGTGGACTACATGACCTTGGACAATGGAGTTCAGGTGACGTTTCTATCCCACGAGGCAAGTGGCCTGAGGCACCTCGGACAAGTCCTTGCTAGCATATGGGCCATGGTATCTATGTGTCAGCCAATTGAGATGGAAGATACTGGAGAGATTGAGTGGGCAACTGGAATCCAGCATTTTCACAAGGCTGCAAAGTTAGCTGTTATCGGTCCAGCGACATCTAAAGAATTCTCTGAATTTCACATTTTGGAAGCCGGAGTGGAGTTGGGTATCTATTCAGATGAAGATTTTGATATGTTCATGCATGCTCTAGAGAACACAGAGAATGACGATACAACGGAGAACAGGATAACTGTTGATACATTCTTGGCCAAAGTTGGAATTACTCAACAGTGTGATCTGCTCACCATCATGGAGAAAGCACTGGAGAATGATGTGGCCATTGACTGTTACTCTGTGACAAACAATAAAGCCGTGCTGGTTGAGGAGAAAAAGTTGCACAACAACCCTGATATCCTGGAAATCAAAATGCTTCTCCTCGAGAATGGACGAGCCAGCGAGATCATACCTGAAGACAAACTCATTAAGGCAACAGTCTCTGAGCTGAAGTCTAAAATCAAATATTCTGGCAGCTCTCAGTCAAACTCAGAGTTTCTTGTGATCCCCTCTTTCCTTGAGAAGTACCTTGAGAATCAGTTACCAGTCTTTGTGGAAAACGCCCTGAAAGCCATCATGATGACACAAGGCAGAGATTACATGATTGATCAGACGTTGGAAGCTGTCGGAGACAAGCATCTCTACCATGCTATCATCCCAGTGGACTTCCAGGCCAGTGGAGTGTTGGAGAAGAACAAACGCTGGGGGGACGGCCTGCAGCAGTTTCTGGAGATGAAACACCAGCTGGCAACCACTCCTTTGTCCAATGTGACTAATTACCTTTCAAACTTCCATTACTTTCAAAAGTACCTAAAAGGGAATGGGATATTTGGTGTGTCTGGGACATTAGGGGGTGATGCCGACAAAGATTTCCTTGCAAGGCATTATGAAACAGACAGCTACATAATACCAGCTCATCGCCATAAGAAGGTTGTTGAGCTTCCAGCAATTCAGGTCAATGGGCAAGCCCAGTGGATGGAGATCCTCTGTAAGACAGCAATGAGGGTGGCAGAAAGTGGTCAGGTTGTCTTGGTCGTATGTGAAGATGTCAAGACTGCAAACAAGCTTCTGAAGAAAATAGAGAGCGAGAATCCACATCCCCCCATCACATTATACACAATCAGTGAGAAACACAACATTGAGAGAACCAAATTCAGAGGGGGACATGTAATCATAGCCACAAATCTAGGAGGTCGTGGAACTGATATCAAGGTTGATCAGGATGTCAACATACGTGGTGGCCTCTTCGTCCTCCTGACACATTACCCTGGCAGTCGCAGAGTGGAGAAACAGGTGTTTGGAAGAACTGGTCGGAAGGGAAACCCGGGCATGGCCCAGATGATCCTCTGTGGGGATAACCTTGCCCCAGCATACCAGGGCCAGCCTGTGGAGATCATGAGACAATTGAGAGAGGAGTACGAAGTCCAACGCATCAAAGATATGGAGACAGATGAGCTTCTCAAATAAAAATGAAAGAGGATCTGTTTGGCACGTTTTGTGAATTTCTTGACAAGTTTCATGGCAACTTCACAAAACAGGAGAAAGATGACCTGTCAGGAATGGGGCCAAATGATGTCCCTGAGTGTTTTAAAGAAAAAGGCTCTAAGTTTGATTACCAGCCTGCACTCAATGCTTTGAAAGAAACATGGTCATTGTGGCTTACCCTTCACGAGGAGCACATCCGTCAGCACGAAGATATCAGTGTTCTTAAAGCAGACCTTCTTGAGCATATCACAAATAGGGGCAACATGCTGCTGAATGGAAAAATCAAAACTTCTATGACCACATTAAGCAGGCTATCGGCAGAACAGACTTGCACCTCCGCAACAAAAGTAAGTTTGACTATGAAGCAAAGTCCTACTGGAAAGATGTTGAAGAATGTGACCCTTTTACAGTGCCGTGGCAATGTACAACAAAGCTTTCATCACCATCAACATGGGAAAAGATGGCTACAAAACAGAGGCACGGAAATTACTGGAAAGGGCAAAGACATCTGTGGATGTTTACTTGTCAGAAACCACAAATACCATGGTTTCTTTTCAGATTGCCACAAGAGGCAACTTTGAACCACATCATGAAGGAGAACGCAACTTTCTAAAGCAAATAGATTCCAGGATGAGCATTCACCAAGCTTGGATACGTAACATTGACCTTGCAGTAAATAAACTTAAAGAGCTTGAGGGTGAAGGCACAGCCATAACAGAGGTATCCTCAGTGTACAGCCTCTCAGAAAATCAAGACTACATCACAGGAAATGAACTCACGGCCTTGTATGACAATGGCCTGAGAATTGTGTTTGAGGTGAAAAAGAAGCCAGAGTTCAGCTTTGACTCTTTGATCTGTTTCTTCATCGGTATGTGTCAGGTCATCCTTGGAGTTCTGGTTTGTGCCCTGTCGTTTGGCGCTGCAACCCAGATTGGCTTATTTCTCATCTGTGAAGGAGTCTCTGACATGATTGAAGGGATATCTGGCATGATATCAGGCACATTCGATTGGGCACAATGGGCCATCTCCAAAAGCATCAGCATTGGGATGTCTCTGCTCTCCGCAGGGTTCAACGCCATTAAAAAAGTTGTCACCACAGCATATAAAGTCCTCAATGGTACTTTGAAACTCTCATCTGTTGCAAAGGAAATCATTGGCACAGGAAAACATGTTTTCAAGTCCACACAGAAAGCAGCAAAGTATGCAATTAAGACTGCAACGAGGAAGCTGGCATCCCCTACAAACATGAAGATGGCTCTAAAACACGCAACCAAGTACGCACTTCAGGAGGTAGGGAAGCAGGGTGTAATCACAGGAATAAACTATGCCATTGATGCTGGAATTGGGGCCATCTTTAAAACAATTTTAGAAAAAGCTTTCAAAGACATGGTCAATTCAACAGTCAAAAAGAATGCCGAACTAGATCTTAGTCTCACTGAATACATTAGCTCTGCAGTACCTAAAGGAGCTTTGCAGAACCGCAGCAACTATAAGATTGACTCAAAGCTTGAACAACAAACAAAAAGATTTAGTTCAAGTTATGACAAAATAACTTATTCCTGGCCTCATGACTGATGCCACCACATCCCAAGTCAGTGATGTTATCAGCAGACTCTCTGAGGTGTGCAATAATGCAACTGACCTTGTGGCAAAAAGTGGAACACATTTTATTGCAAAAGGAGTCAAAATAAGTGTAGAAATAGCTAAACACACCACAATCTTGGTCCAAATGATTCGGTCTATTCCTACAGAACATGTTATCAATGACATATTTGTCCTCGAATTAAAAAAATAAATTGAAGAGCAGCAAAGAAATGTGGAGCAGTATGACCAAAATGGCAGACATGATTTACCAGATGTGATTCGCCTGAAGGATGAGTTGCTAAGCTCCATTTCGGAAAGTGTCTCCGAAGCGTTCATAGATGCTTGTGCTGGTCATATGTCCTCTTTTGTGACGGGAACATTCAAGAAGAAGCTCAATGGAGTTACTGGAAAGGTTGTTGACAATGTACTTGGCAGACACAAAACTGAGGCCTTTTTCCAGGACCGGCAGCATAAACATCAAATCAAATCAAATTTATTTATATAGCCCTTCGTACATCAGCTGATATCTCAAGGTGCTGTACAGAAACCCAGCCTAAAACCCCAAACAGCAAGCAATGCAGGTGTAGAAGCACGGTGGCTAGGAAAACTCCCTAGAAAGGCCAAAACCTAGGAAGAAACCTAGAGAGGAACCAGGCTATGTGGGGTGGCCAGTCCTCTTCTGGCTGTGCCGGGTGGAGATTATAACAGAACATGGCAAAGATGTTCAAATGTTCATAAATGACCAGCATGGTCGTATAATAATAAGGCAGAACAGTTGAAACTGGAGCAGCAGCACGGCCAGGTGGACTGGGGACAGCAAGGAGTCATCATGTCAGGTAGTCCTGGGGCATGGTCCTAGGGCTCAGGTCCTCAGAGAGAGAGAGAGAGAGAGAGAGAAAGAGAGAAATTAGAGAACGCACACTTAGATTCACACAGGGACACCGAATAGGACAGGAGAGGTACTCCAGATATAACAAACTGACCCTAGCCCCCGACACATTAACTACTGCAGCATAAATACTGGAGGCTGAGACAGGAGGGGTCAGGAGACACTGTGGCCCCATCCGAGGACACCCCAGACAGGGCCAAACAGGAAGGATATAACCCCACCCACTTTGCCAAAGCACAGCCCCCACACCACTAGAGGGATATCTTCAACCACCAACTTACCATCCTGAGACAAGGCTGAGTATAGCCCACAAAGAACTCCGCCAAGGCACAACCCAAGGGGGGCGCCATCCCAGACAGGATGACCACATCAGTGAATCAACCCACTCAGGTGACGCACCCCTTCCAGGGACGGCAAGAGAGAGCCCCAGTAAGCCAGTGACTCAGCCCCTGTAATAGGGTTAGAGGCAGAGAATCCCAGTGGGAAGAGGGGAACAGGCAGACAGCAAGGGTGGTTCGTTGCTCCAGAGCCTTTCCGTTCACCTTCCCACTCCTGGGCCAGACTACACTCAATCATATGACCCACTGAAGAGATGAGTCTTCAGTAAAGACTTAAAGGTTGAGACCGAGTTTGCGTCTCTGACATGGGTAGGCAGACCGTTCCATAAAAATGGAGCTCTATAGGAGAAAGCCCTGCCTCCAGCTGTTTGCTTAGAAATTTAGGGACAATTAGGAGGCCTGCGTCTTGTGACCGTAGCGTACGTGTAGGTATGTACGGCAGGACCAAATCAGAGAGATAGGTAGGAGCAAGCCCATGTAATGCTTTGTAGGTTAGCAGTAAAACCTTGAAATCAGCCCTTGCTTTGACAGGAAGCCAGTGTAGAGAGGCTAGCACTGGAGTAATATGATCAAATTTTTGGTTCTAGTCAGAATTCGAGCAGCCGTATTTAGTACTAACTGAAGTTTATTTAGTGCTTTATCCGGGTAGCCGGAAAGTAGAGCATTGCAGTAGTCTAACCTAGAAGTGACAAAAGCATGGATTAATTTTTCTGCATCATTTTTGGACAGAAAGTTTCTGATTTTTGCAATGTTACGTAGATGGAAAAAGCTGTCCTTGAAATGGTCTTGATATGTTCTTCAAAAGAGAGATCAGGGTCCAGAGTAACGCCGAGGTCCTTCACAGTTTTATTTGAGACGACTGTACAACCATTAAGATTAATTGTCAGATTCAACAGAAGATCTCTTTGTTTCTTGGGACCTAGAACAAGCATCTCTGTTTTGTCCGAGTTTAAAAGTAGAAAGTTTGCAGCCATCCACTTCCTTATGTCTGAAACACATGCTTCTAGCAAGGGCAATTTTGGGGCTTCACCATGTTTCATTGAAATGTACAGCTGTGTGTCATCCGCATAGCAGTGAAAGTTAACATTATGTTTTCGAATAACATCCCCAAGAGGTAAAATATATAGTGAAAACAATAGTGGTCCCAAAACGGAACCTTGAGGAACACCGAAATTTACAGTTGATTTGTCAGAGGACAAACCATTCACAGAGACAAACTGATATCTTTCCGACAGATAAGATCTAAACCAGGCCAGAACTTGTCCGTGTAGACCAATTTGGGTTTCCAATCTCTCCAAAAGAATGTGGTGATCGATGGTATCAAAGGCAGCATGATACATGATACATGAAACATGATATGAAGTCAGCCAGTCAGAAGGCTGGGAAAGCTCTGTCAGAGACTGAAACAAAAGAACTTCTGGACTATGCAGAGAAGATTGGTGATGTTAATCGACCAGCCTCGGCCCTGGACATTTATGTCCTCACAAACAGTGACCTGCTCCATGGTAAAGGCATCCAGTTCAAAGTGGTGGATCAAAATGGGAAAACGCTCTCAGAGGAGTCCTACCCGGGAACGAACAGCTCAGCCGGCCAAATCACTCTACGGCTGACCAAAGAGCCTGAGAAAACACACAGGTATTTGTCCTAAACTGTTTGGTAGACCTTCATCAACAATACTGCAAATCTCCCAAAATTAGGATCTCTCCATTAGAACTACATTAATGAGAACCAATGGTGCTCTTTATTTCTGCTCTTCAGTGAGAAAGGAATCCTCTCTAAAGCAAAAGACAGAATCCAAGGAGTGGAAAGTCCATACAGTGGTCACTTTGACATCATCCAAGATGGCAAAGTAATCCCTGTGCGCTCAGAGAACAAGAACTGCCTGTACCATGCCCTAGCACAGGCAACATCTAACAGGTCTGAGGATGAGATCACGAGTCAAGCTGTGAATCTACGAAACAATGTTAAAGACCAGGTACTGTACGCCTACTCATGTCTATAATTCTTAAACTAAGTAACTTTCTGAAATATGTCATTTTCATCAAATCCGACGAAAGAACACTATGAAATTAAGATGATTGGTAGATACCAACTGTATGAATAAAATAAATGAATATAACATATTGCATCTTTAACCTTGGTTGTGGAGTAATTGGAGTTATTGATACCTGTTATGTCTTCCCATAGATTAAAGGGAGCCTTCAGGCTTATAGTGAAATGGTTCAAACCCAGAAGGCCTATGATGCACTCGAGAAAAATCATGGAAAATATGCTATAGTTGAGGGGCCAGGAATAGAAAACGGACGAATGATGATATGAACAGGATATCAGGCCCATGAAGAATTGTCCTTATAGTTCCTCAGGGATAAATGAGTATGACATAGCCTTTACGTACCACCTTGGATTAGTTGGTCCTTATAAAAGGTATTTTAGCATAATAATTTTTTACATTTTTATATGGGCATTGTTCAAATCTAACAATGTTATTATAATGACCCTGCATTGTTTTTACACTTGAATATATTATTAAGACAGAAATGTATATAATAATTCATAAAGCATTGACATACAAATTGTGTAAATAGATGTGTTTACTTGAATTGTACTTCCATAGTACAACCCTTTCTCTTCTATTCCCTCATCAGCGTCAAAACACCAAACTTTTCTCTGACAACATGGGGAAAGAGGCATTGTGGAGGCAGACCATATCCCACCAAAGAATTCCCTGAAGCTGGCCAGAGACCAAAAATCTCAGATGAAAAAATCTTCAACAGAAGAATCTGAAGCTTTATGATATGATAAACAGCATTGAATCAGATCAAAATGGAGGAACCTGCTCACAATGCGGGTTCTCAAACAGCATCACAGGAATGCTCTAACCACTGGAAGGAGTAAGACATCTGTCATCTGCAGGTGAATTATCTATTAATATAGGTGCAATCCATCCCTTCCTTTCTCCCTGTGATACACAACCGAGGCTGAAATAAAAACACAGAAACAAACTTTGATATAATTTAAGCAAGGTTTCTGCCTGGTCCTCTTCTTCTTAGACCTTTCAGCCCTTTAATTTAGCTACAATGTGAAAAAGTTCCATTCTTGTGGTGTTTAAGGAATTGAATACTTACTATCTATGCTGCTTCCCTATTTGTAATGTTCTCAATCTCCTAACAACACTGTGCATGGCCTTCCAACTCACAGGAAGCTGCTGGCGGATACACTTGCAAGCGGAGATGTGGAGAAATCACTGAAGTTATCTTTCATCATGGCTCATCCTATTGCTTCCGACCAGCTCAGAGACAAAGCAGGTGATTATTGTCCTTTATACAATGGGTGGGTCTAATCCTGAATGCTAATCGATTAAAACCACATTCCAGCCCATGTCTATTCCACAAGTTACCACCGGCTAAATCTATGATGTTAAAATGCCTATTTACTCTGACTGCGCAATCCACGGTCTCATCAGCCCAGCCAGGCAATTTCTAAACTTGATCTCCACTATAAAAGCATCTAAACATTATCTCTCATTTCTTTTAGACTAACATTTAGTTTTGAACAGAGGAGATTTGTATTAACCTTGCTGTCTGTCTCTCCCATTTGCAACGTTGTTTCAATATTCAAATCTCCAGCTGTCCCATGGTAATGAACGTGTTTGGGACTGTTTCTCAGCCAGTCGAAATAATGAATCAGCATCTTTTTTATGGATGTATAAATGAAATGTCAATTTAAAAAGTAAAACGAAATGAAGTGCAGCTAGTTTGCAGTCATTCCAGGTTCAGTTTGAAGTGATTGTGTTAGCTGTGTTGTTGGCTAGCTCCTCTGAACAACAGTGTCCTGACGAGTTTGTTTATGTTTTTATTCTAGGAAAGCCCAATAAACTTACCCTGGGATCCATTGATTTATCTCCTGAAGGAACGGTGTTCTACTATACAGCTGGCTTCAATCAGATGCTGAATCACCATAGTAAAGAGGGGATCATCGACGAGAATCAGCAGGCGAGGCTGAAGTCCTGGGTGTCCGATAAGAAGTACATGGACCCGGACACCCCAGAGTACAACGACATCCTTGCAGCCATCCAGTAACACAACCTCCACTGGAGACATGTTAGTAAAGGGATAAAATCATACTTTTATATTCAGCATAAGAATATCATGAATTCAGTATAATCATAAGGTGAATCATTTCTTGTTGAACCTTAGGTGAATGACAATTTGACCTTTCTACTGCTGCATAATTACTATACTTTTTTTGTTTCTGCTTCCACAAGGTAGCCTATGGCTTTTCAAAATAGATACAGTAACTTATGTGCAAGGTGCATGAGATGTAAGCTTGCTAAAACAACTATAGGTTCTTTACAGTAAACTGTAAATTGACTTTTGATTTTGTTTCATTCAGTACTGTATGCTATACTGGGTGCCAAAGTTCATTTCTCAATGTCATAATATTTACTGATGTCATAATATTTAATGTTTGTAGTTTCTTAGTGTTGAATAATATAGCCTACTTTCCATTTTTTTAGTGTAATGATCATGATAACCTTTTAAAATCAAATCAGAATGTATTTGTCGCATGTGCAGAATACAGTGAAATGCTTACCCACAAGCCCTTAACCAACAATGCAGTTTTAAGAAAAAAGAAAGAAAGAAAGAAATATTACAAATAATTAAGGAGCAATAATAAAATAACAGTAGCGAGACTATGTATTTTATGCTCATCATCAGTGGTTTCACAGTCAAATCATGGTCTCATTGGCAGTGTTTATCATGTATTGGATTTCTTTACTATTGGATTATGGATGATTTTATATTTACTCAATCCAAGGTGGTGTTTTAAGCCATTTGAATAAATGTTTGCATTCTCAAAAATATTATCTGTATTTGAAACTATTGATAATAAACTGATTTAATTTGCAAGACTACTAGCAATGTGCACCTTCGAGTGGATCAATTTTGTCTTTCAAATCAAATTTTATTTGTCACATACACGTTGAGCAGATGTTATTGCGGGTGTAAATGCTTGTAAGCTACTGACAAGCTTCTTGGATATAGGGGGCTCTTTTTAATTTATGGATAAAAAATGTTCCCATTTTAAACAAGATATTTTGTCACGAAAAGATGCTCGACTATGCATATAATTGACAGCTTTGGAAAGAAAACACTCTGACGTTTCCAAAACTGCAAAGATATTGTCTGTGAGTACCACAGAACTAATGCTACAGGCGAAACCAAGATGAAACTTCAAACAGGAAGTGAGACAGATTTTTGAGGCGCTGTGTTCCAATGTCTCCTTATATGGCTGTGAATGCGCCAGGAACGAGCCTAGACTTTCTGTCGTTTCCCCAAGGTGTCTGCAGCATTGTGACGTATTTGTAGGCATATCATTGGAAGATTGACCATAAGAGACTACATTTACCAGGTGTCCGCCTGGTGTCCTCCGTCGAAATTGGTGCGTAATCTCCAGCTGCATGTATTTTCCCATGTGATTCAGAGGAGAAACCAAACTGCCACGAATGACTTATCATCGAATAGATATGTGAAAAACACCTTGAGGATTGATTCTAAACAACGTTTGCCATGTTTCTGTCGATATTATGGAGTTCATTTGGAAAAATGTTCAGCGTTTTGATGACTGAATTTTCGGGGGTTTTTCTCAGCCAAACGTGATGAACAAAACGGAGAGATTTCTCCTACACAAATAATCTTTTTGGAAAAACGGAACATTTCCTATCTAACTGAGAGTCTCCTCATTGAAAACATCCGAAGTTCTTCAAAGGTAAATGATTTTATTTGAATGCTTTTCTTGTTTTTGTGAAAATGTTGCCTGCTGAATGCTAGGCTTAATGCTATGCTAGCTATCAATACTCTTACACAAATGCTTGTTTTGCTATGGTTGAAAAGCATATTTTGAAAATCTGAGATGACAGTGTTGTTAACAAAAGGCTAAGCTTGAGAGCCAATATATTTATTTCATTTCATTTGCAATTTTCATGAATAGTTAACGTTGCGTTATGGTAATGAGCTTGAGGCTACACTTAAGATCCCGGATACGGGATTGCTCGTCGCAACAGGTTAAGAGCTAGAAGCAGAGCTGTCCTATCTGACGGCGCCATCTCTCTCTCACCAATTAATTGTGCACACGTTATGTTTTCAGTTTGAGTGTGTGATTTAATGTTTTAATTGAACATTTATTTAAACAAGGCAAGTCAGTTAATAACAAATTCTTATTTACAATGACGGCCTATCAAAAGGCAAAAGGCCTCTTCCGGGGGTGGGGCCTGGGATTAAAATTAAAATAAATGTCAAAAATATATAGGACAAAACACAAATCACAAGAGAGACAACACAACACTACATAGAGACCTAAGACCACAACATATCATGGCAGCAACACATGACAACACAGCAAGGTAGCACAACATGACAACAACATGGTAGCAACACAACATGGCATCAACACAACATGGTAGCAGCACAAAACAGGGTACAATCATTATTGGGCACAGACAACAGCACAAAGGGCAAGAAGGTAGAGACAACAATACATCACGCAAAGGAGTTACAACTGTCAGTAAGAGTGTCCATGATTGAGTCTTTGAATGAAGAGATTGAGATAAAACTGTCCAGTTTGAGTGTTTGTTGCAGTTTGTTCCAGTCGTTAGCTGCAACAAACTGTGTGCTTTGGGGTCCTATAACAGAATGTGACTGGCAGAATGGGTGTTGTATGTGAAGGATAACAGCTGCAGCATATATCTCAGATAGGTGGGAGTGAGACCTAAGAGGGTTTTATGAATAAGCATCAACCAGTGGGTCTATACAGAGATGACCAGTTTAAATAAAATCAAATTCTATTAGTCACATGCGCCGAATATAACAGTAAAATGCTTACTTACGAGCCCCTAACCAACAATGAAAATAAATAAAAGTAACAAGTATTAAAGAGCAGCAGTAAAATAACAATAGCGAGACCATATACAGGGGGGTACTGGTGCAGAGTCAGTGTGCGGGGCACCTGTTAGTTGAGGTAATACAGTTGAAGTCGGAAGTTTACATTCCACTTAGCCAAATACATTTAAACTCAGTTTTCACAATTCCTGACAGTTAATCCTTGTAAAAATTCACTGTCTTAGGGCATTTAGGATCACCACTTTATTGTAAGAATGTGAAATGTCAGAATAATACTACAGAGAATGAATTCAGCTTCTATTTATTTCATCACATTCCCAGTGGGTCAGAAGTTTACATACACTAAATTAGTATTTGGTAGCTTTGCCTATAAACTGTTTAATTAACTTGGGTAGCCTTCCACAAGCTTCCCACAATAATTTGGGTGAATTTTGGCCCATTCCTCCTGACAGAGCTGGAGTAACTGAGTCAGGTTTGTAGGCCTCCTTGCTCGCACACACTTTTTTTCGCCCACAAAATTTCTATAGGGTTGAGGTCAGGGCTTTGTGATGGCCACTCCAATACCTTGACTTTGTTGTCCTTAAAACCTCTTAGGGATCCCTTCACTCCCAATCCCGCTCGAATTCCGTTACCGTGATTGATTTGACAACATCCAGTGAAATTGCAGCGCGCCAAATGTAGTGCGCCAATACAAACATAAGAAAATCCTATTTCAACCAGCCAGGTGCGACGCAAAATCAGATAACGATATATGTTATTTTCAGTTGTAGAAACTGTTAAAAAAATGTTTAACATTTTTTACAATTTTTATAAAAAATGTTTTCTATTTCTGTTTTCTGGGCCTGAGTAGCAGGCAGTTTACTATGGGCGCGCTTTTCATCCGGACGTCAAAATATTGCCCCCTAGCCTTAAGAAGTTTTAAACCATTTTGCCACAAATTTGGAAGTATGCTTGGGGTCATTGTCCATTTGGAAGACCCATTTGCGACCAAGCTTTAACTTCCTGACTGATGTCTTGAGATGTTGCTTCAATATATCCACATAATTTTTACTTCCTCATTATGCCATCTATTTTGTGAAGTGCACCAGTCCCTCCTGCAGCAAAGCACCCCACAACATGATGCTGCCACACCCGTGCTTCAAGGTTGGGATGGAGTTCTTCGGCTTGCAAGCCTCCCCTTTTTCCTCCAAACATAATGATGTTCATTATGGCCAAACAGTTATATTTTTGTTTCATGGGATCAGAGGACATTTCTCCAAAAAGTACAATCTTTGTCCCCATGTGCAGTTGCAAACCATAATCTGGCTTTGCTATGGCGGTTTTGGAGCAATGGCTTCTTCCTTGCTGAGCGACCTTTCAGTTTATGTCGATTTAGGACCCGTTTTACTGTGGATATAGATACTGTTGTACCTGTTTCCTCCAGCATCTTCACAAGGTCCTTTGCTGTAGTTCTGGGATTGATTTGCACTTTTCGCACCAAAGTACATTCATCTCTAGGAGACAGAAAGCGTCTCAGACCTGAGCGGTATTACGGCTGCATGGTCCCATGGTGTTTATACTTGCGTACTATTGTTTGTACAGATGAACGTGGTACATTCAGGCATTTGGAAATTGCTCCCAAGGATGAACCATACTTGCGGAGGACTACAATTTTTTGGGGCTGATTTCTTTCTTTTGATTTTGATGACGGCTGCTTGGTCACATGGTGGCTTGTCATGGCTCACCTTTACCATTGAAGGGTTCTGTGATTGGAAGCATGCATTAAAGACAGATAAAGGACTGAACAAACATGCCACCTTGAAATAACACTTAACATTTCAGGCTATGTTGAGGGAGAGAGAAATGCATTATGCAGAAGATATTGGTAGAAGCTTTATTATAAGATTTGCAAAAGTGGAGCAGTTAACAATCCATTCAACAGCGCTTGGTTAAGGCCTGACGTACATAGTTGGCTCACAGCTTTTACAGAAAAAAAGTACAACCTCTTCTGTCTACATGGCAGTTTAGCAGATGGGCGGAAACAGGGGCGGGGAACATAATATAACTTTGAACATTGAGATATTAAATAAATGATAGGAAAGAAGCATAGAATTAAGGTTTTAGGTTTTAGGTCAGAAGTCAAGGGTTATCTGAAGAAAGACAGAAGGCTTTGGAATGTGTTGGGTGGACGAGAGGAGAGCAACCTGTTGATATAGGGAAGACAGATGGACATCTGTGGATTAGGTGAAGGAGGGGTTGAGGTCCGGAGGTGAGGGCAGATTCCCTTAAGGGAGTAATAAGGGTTTGGTATCCTGTTACCTTCTTCCTGTTGAACCATAAGATGTAAGGATTGGAGAGAAGGAGGAGTGTCTTAAGTGGGATGTATATAACTGTGATGGTGAGAAATGTTGGGTTGTCTGAATTACAGCTGTACAGAACCTTTGGGAAGAATTAAACCTGGTCAAAGCTTCTCTATTGTCCGTGAGTTATTTACTCTGAAAAATAAGAACAGTATACAACAGCTTTTCTGTTTAGATTAAGATAGCTGACAATGCACCATTGTCTGCTCCTTCCTGCAAGTTTTCCACACAGCTACGTTCCTGCACATCGTAAAAACAGAATGTCACATACTGCAGTCGCACCCAAACGGCTCTTATCTGTACGCCAGGGCTTATGACTAAGTCACATAAGAAAAGCCTACATCAGCCAAACACTAGCATATAGCAAGATACAATTCTTTAACCTTTTCATATGTGAGTTCCAAATATCTCTAACGGTCGCCCCGGCGTGAGTTTTTTATGCAAGTGATGTCAGAATGCGCTCACTGTAACAAAATGTAATTGTTACGCAACAGGACAGTTAATCCTCAAACCAAGGTACGCTGCATGTTTTTATTTATAGGCCTTTTTAACTTGTCAATTAAAATTATTTTGTAACAAGTTTTATTTTCAAACAGTTTGAATTGAGGTGTGTTCTGCCTCTTCATGAATGCACATTAAAGTAGGCCATTTTACTTTTGCTGTCAATTTATTTTTTAGGCATTACTGACCCAGACAAACTTCCCCAACCACTTCCCAATTGTTTCTCTGCAGACATTTATGCATCTCCAGTCAGAACAGGACCTTCACACACGTGTTCACATTTTCCCTTTGGTGCCGGCATCGCATTCATTGTTGTTTTCATTACTACATGGGAATAACTTTGGACATGTGTGCGGTTCTTTCAATGTAAGTTCCTTATTACGTTATAATAGTTTCTGTATGTTGTGTTATGTTGTTTCTACTGCAGCTCACTGTATGTATGGAACATAATATATTTGTGTGTATTCTTCATAACCGCAGACTTTGTCACGCCCTGGCCTTAGTTATCTTTGTTTTCTTTATTATTTTGGTTAGGCCAGGGTGTGACATGGGTGATTTATGTGTTTGTCTTGTCTAGGGTTTTTTGTAGATTTATGGGGTTGTGTTCTTTTAGGTGTCTAGGTAAGTCTATGGTTGCCTGGATTGGTTCTCAATCAGAGACATGTGTTTATCGTTGTCTCTGATTGGGAGCCATATTTAGGCAGCCATATTCTTTGGGTATTTTGTGGGTGATTGTTTCCTGTCTTTGTGTTTTATGCACCACTTAGGACTGTTATGGTTTTCACGTTTATTGTTTTGTAGTTTTTTCATGTTTGAGATTTCTTATTAAAGAACCATGAACTATAACCACGCTGCGTTTTGGTCCGCCTCTCCTTCCCAGGAAGAAAGCCGTGACAGACATGCGAGAAGCTAGCTACATTCTTCTATTAGCTCTGTAAAACAATGCTAATTGCGTAAGAGAAGTATTAGCTTGTGTTGTCTTTTGAAGCTACCCTGGCCTTATGACAATGGTTTGCTTTCATTTTTAGCATAGCTCTGCTCTGCCCTACCCCTTGTGGAGCTCAACATTTACTGTTTTTGTTATAAAACTCTATTTGTGATTTTTATTGTTGTATTGCTGTATCCTGATATTGTATTCTCATTACTAATAATTCCTCTTTATTCTGTACTTTCAGAAACCACAAACTGTATTTGCCAATATCATAACTGGAGCTGGACACCTTTCGAAGTGAAGATTGAGGCCAGCTTTTGTATGCCAGTGTACACTCCTTAACAGTTTTACTGGGTGAAAACACAGCAAGAAAACACTTAGGCCAATATGTAATAGTCATCTATTTTATTGAAGTATTGGTGGTGGTTGAACAAAAACTTGTTTTACTAAAGGAAAAAAAAACAGAATACGCATAACCCCTATTTCATATTCATGCAGTGATTGAACAACTGCATTTCCACACCTCTAAAGGCATAGTATTGTGGCAGGTCACCTGTCAGGTCAGTGAGTCACTAATTGCTGCAGATGTGCTCAATAGTGCTTGAGCATATGATACTCCCAAAAGCATGGTGAAACACATAGGTGTGTCGCAAGCTCAACACATGTACTTTGTCAACCTCCTCTGCTTCCTTCTCCTGGTGCCAGACAGGCAGACTTTGCAGTGCCTCCGTGTGCGACTACCTTGAGTAGCAGTTTGAGAGACTTTGCAGGGAAAATGTGGTGCAGTGAGTGTGTAGGGGATTGTCTGCAGCAGGACAGCCCCAAATGTATGGGCGCCGAGGGGTGTGGTGCTCCTCTAGCAGCTCTCCCATGAGGTTCTCTCTGTACTTTTGGTAGGTAATTACTTTACGGATGAGGGAAGGGAGATGATGAGGCAGTGGGTAGGTGGCACAAGTAGACAATGGACCTGATTGGACAGCTCAGAGCCTCTGCTCTTTTCTGTCCATAAGAAACAATTGGATTGGTGGAAGAGGCAGGGCAGGCCAGGAGCAAGGAAGGAGGGTGTGGTCAGCAAGGCATCCCCCGAGGCTGAATGCCCTAAGGTTTTTATCAGAACGGTTGTAGATTGATTTCGCCTTTTTGCTTTTCCCGACATGAGTTCATGGGGGTTTTGTTTTAAAAATAGAAGGAAAAAAATCATTAAAATCATAGCTCACAGCTGTGCATGGGGAGAGGGGTCGGGGTGCTAAGGAGTGCATTCACATACCTACACATTTTCACATATCTACACATTTTCATACACACTTTTTTTTTTTGTATTTTAGTATTTTTATTTTTTTTCTTCCTCTCTTCTAGGTCAGCTTCAGCATTATAGACATGGGTGTATCTGTTGTCCATTTGGCCTGTCCCACGGCTTCCTTCAATGATGGGTTGTGAGTGGCTCTGTTGATGAACTTCTGGCCAATGATTGACTGTCTATTGTTGATTGGTGTCAGTCCAGATGTGCTGTTTACGTAGTGGTTGCTGATGTATCTTGGTAGTCTGTAAGCCATTTTTGCTGCCATGTTTTGGACTATCTGTAGCCGATTCATCTGCTGCGGTGAAGCTGTTATCCAGGCTGGCAGGGCGTATTCAAAGAGGGATCGGATGTAGCTGATGTTGACTTTCAGCACTGTCTGGGTAGGTGGGTGAGATATTATCACTATATAATTGCATAATGGAACTGTATGTCATTTGCATGTGAACTGTATGTCCAATTACAAAAAACACCTTGTTCAGTAATTATCTCACCTGTTAGTTGGCTGTGAACTTTGGACATTGAGGGCAGCAGTGTCGATCAGATGGAAAAATATCTTCAGATACCACTTGGTCGTTTTCTGAGTGCATTCCACAAAGCTGTTTATCATGTCCGCCTTATCCACTGTCCCCATTTTGAGGTTATAGTCAGTCACACAGTCTGGTTTGATCTTTCTCTCTCCTATCAGGTGGTCCACCTTCCCTGTGGCCGACTGTTGACCGTTCTCCTTGAACTCCACCTCCCCTCTCTGTATCTTCCTGCGTCCCCTTCCTGTTCGACCTGAGTGTTTCACAGGCCCCTGTGCAGAGCAGATGCTGGAAGAGTGTGGGACTGCTGTACCAATTGTCCACATACAAAGTGTGTCAATTGCAGAGATGAGGAGCCAGCATGGTCATCACCACAGACCCGGACACCCCAAGCCCCTCATAATGTTGGATGTCAGTGGTGGACCCTGTGTAGACTATATCATCCAGGACAAATCCTGTCTTCACGCCGCACATGACAAAGAACTTGACGCCAAACCTGTGCCTTTTGGAGGGAATATATTGAGGGACCGCCTGCCTACCCTTCCATAACATCAGGAACTCATCAATGCATAGGGCCTTGTATGGCACAAAGACCCGACCAAATACTTATGTCAGGCTGATAAGAACATTTCTTATTTTGTGTAAGTAACAGGTCATTTAAGTTGGCAGTAGCATTGTTGACGAAATGAAGGCATCGCAGCAGAACTAGGAAGCGGTCTTGGGTAAAGAGGGTGGCAAAGAAGGGAGTTGCAAACATAGGATCTGTGTTCCAGTATTCTTTACTATTCCCATGTTCTTCTTTACTATTCCCATGAGAAGTACTGTCATAAGGTATACAGTACATTTCACTAATTGTTGTTGTCACCCATTTAGCGATTCTTGCATAGATTGGAATGGACTCATTATGTGTGTAAAATACTTTATTGAAGGTTGTACTGACTATGATGAGCTAAGCTAATTCCAGCTATGTATAGAGCCATGTTTGTTGACATACAATGCATTCTGGGGTTTACGTAAATGTCTGTCTGATATAACAAAATGAGGTGAGGAAGGGTTCAGAACTTTCAGATGTGAATGATGGGATGTGACCGATGGTAGACGACACAACCCCTTCAACATGCATACTATAAACAGACCAATCTCATCTTGTCTCCTCTAATTATCTTTGGTTGATGCGAAAAAACAAACATGGGGGTGCGCACAAACTACCCATCGTCGGATTACTTTTGATTTCTAAAAAGTGTTTAACTCAAATATTTAGATCAATGGTGAGCTCTCCCGTGATTTGATTAACTATAAATAGGAATTGCTATTAGCTAATTCATATTGTAGTTTCTGTCAGCCCTAGAGTTATAAAAATATGGCCACGTCAGTTAATGCTAGGAATTTTTTTTTCATGTTTGGATGATTGTGTTATGCTGTAGCTACTCCTGTGAATGTCTGAACAATGCATCCAACTGTTCTCATTCTGGACTTAACTTTGTATGAACTGTATTTGTGCAAAATGTTTCTGTAAAAAAACAGTGTGGCCAGCTCAAATGCTGACTGTTGCATCAATCGAAACTAGATGTTCTAAATAAGCTTTCTAATCACCCTGTTTGAGCGTATGCTGCAGGGACCACTGTAGAATGATCACACCCATTTGTTGGTAAGTGTGGAATAGCATGACTAATGAATTCATTATCCACCATAATATCCACACTGGTTAACATGGATCAGCATATTAGGCTCTATTGTTGACATGGTTACAATTTTTGTCGTTAATCAACTCCCCCTAAGGTAGATGGCGCTGACCGAGATAGCAGCGAAGCGACTAGCACTTAGGAAACTTTGCAGCATTTTGTTTTTTTTCTGTACTATTTTTTTACATTATTAGCGCAGGAATATTTTGTGACATTACATACAGCCGGGAAGGACTACTGGATATTAGAGTGGCGGTAACTCACCAGAACTACCGGTGCCGACAGAGATGGCCGCTTCGCGTTCCTAGGAAACTATGCAGTTTTTTTACGTGTTATTTCTTACATTAGTACCCCAGGTCATCTTAGGTTTCATTACATACAGTCGAGAAGAACTACTGAATATAAGAGCAGCGTCAACTTACCATCAGTACGACCAAGAATATGACTTTCGCGAAGCGGATCCTGTGTTCTGCCTTTCACCCAGGACAACGGAATGGATCCCAGCCGGCGACCCAAAAAAAACGACTTCGTAAAAGAGGGAAACTTAGCGGTCTTCTGGTCAGACTCCGGAGACGGGCTCATCGTGCACCACTCCCCAGTATACTTCTCGCCAATGTCCAGTCTCTTGACAACAAGGTTGATGAAATCCGAGCAAGGGTAGCATTCCAGAGGGACATCAGAGACTGTAACGTTCTTTGCTTCACGGAAACATGGCTCACTGGAGAGACGCTATCGGAGTCAGTGCAGCCAGCTGGTTTCTCCACGCATCGCGCTGACAGAAACAAACATCTTTCTGGTAAGAAGAGGGGTGGGGGCGTATGCCTTATGGCTAACGAGACGTGGTGTGGTCACAAAAGCATACAGGAACTCAAGTCCTTCTGTTCACCTGATTTAGAATTCCTCACAATCAAATGTTGACCGCATTATCTACCAAGGGAATTCTCTTCGATTATAATCACAGCCGTATATATTCCCCCCCAAGCAGACACATCGATGGCTCTGAACAAACTTTATTTGACTCTTTGCAAACTGGAATCCATACATCCTGAGGCTGCATTCATTGTAGCTGGGGATTTTAACAAGGCTAATCTGAAAACAAGACTCCCTAAATTGTATCAGCATATCGATTGCGCAACCAGGGCTGGCAAAACCTTGGATCACTGCTATTCTAACTTCCGTGACGCATATAAGGCCCTGCCCCGCCCTCCTTTCGGAAAAGCTGACCACGACTCCATTTTGTTGATCCCTGCCTACAGACAGAAACTAAAACAAGAAGCTCCCGCGCTGAGGTCTGTTCAACGCTGGTCCGACCAATCTGATTCCACACTCCAAGACTGCTTCCATCACGTGGACTGGGATATGTTTCGTATTGCGTCAGACAACAACATTGACGAATACGCTGATTCGGTGTGCGAGTTCATGAGAACGTGCGTTGAAGATGTCGTTCCCATAGCAACGATTAAAACATTCCCAAACCAGAAACCGTGGATTGATGGCAGCATTCGCGTGAAACTGAAAGCGCGAACCACTGCTTTTAATCAGGGCAAGGTGACCGGAAATATGACCGAATATAAACAGTGTAACTATTCCCGCCGCAAGGCAATCAAACAAGCTAAGTGTCAGTATAGAGCCAAAGTAGAATCTCAATTCAACGGCTCAGACAAAAGAGGTATGTGGCAGGGTCTACAGTCAATCACGGATTACAAAATGAAACCCAGCCCCGTCACGGACCAGGATGTCTTGCAGATGTCCCAGGCAGACTAAATAACTTTTTTGCCCGCTTTGAGGACAATGCAGTGCCACTGACACGGCCTACAACCAAAACATGCGGCCTCTCCTTCACTGCAACCGAGGTGAGTAAAACATTTAAACGTGTTAAACCTCACAAGGCTGCAGGCCCAGACGGCATCCCCAGCCGCGCCCTCAGAGCATGCGCAGACCAGCTGGCTGGTGTGTTTACGGACATATTCAATCAATCCCTATCCCAGGTTGCTGTTCCCACATGCTTCAAAGAGGGCCACCATTGTTCCTGTTCCCAAGAAAGCTAAGGTAACTGAGCTAAACGACTACCGGCCCGTAGCACTCACTTCCGTCATCATGAAGTGCTTTGAGAGACTAATCAAGGACCATATCACCTCCACCCTACCTGACACCCTAGACCTACTCCAATTTGCTTACCGCCCAAATAGGTCCACAGACGATGCAATCTCAACCACACTGCACACTGCCCTAACCCATCTGGACAAGAGGAATACCTATGTGAGAATGCTGTTCATCGACTACAGCTCGGCATTTATAGTACCCTCCAAGCTCGTCATCAAGCTCGAGACCCTGGGTCTCGACCCCGCCCTGTGCAACTGGCAACAACATCTCCACCCCGCTGATCCTCAACACTGGGGCCCCACAAGGGTGCGTTCTGAGCCCTCTCCTGTACTCCCTGTTCACCCACGACTGCGTGGCCACGCACGCCTCCAACTCAATCATCAAGTTTGCGGACGACACAACAGTGGTAGGCTTGATTACCAACAACAACGAGACGGCCTACAGGGAGGAGGTGAGGGCCCTCTGAGTGTGGTGTCAGGAAAATAACCTCACACTCAACATCAACAAAACTAAGGAGATGATTGTGGACTTCAGGAAACAGCAGAGGGAACACCCCCCTATCCACATCGATGGAACAGTAGTGGAGAGGGTAGCGAGTTTTAAGTTCCTCGGCATACACATCACAGACAAACTGAATTGGTCCACCCACACAGACAGCATCGTGAGCAGCGCCTCTTCAACCTCAGGAGGCTGAAGAAATTTGGCTTGTCACCAAAAGCACTCACAAACTTCTACAGATGCACAATCGAGAGCATCCTGGCGGGCTGTATCGCCGCCTGGTACGGCAACTGCTCCGCCCACAACCGTAAGGCTCTCCAGAGGGTAGTAAAGGTCCGCACAACGCATCACCGGGGGCAAATTACCTGCCCTCCAGGACACCTACACCACCCGATGTTACAGTAAGGCCATAAAGATCATCAAGGCCAACAACCACCCGAGCCACTGCCTGTTCACCCCGCTATCATCCAGAAGGCGAGGTCAGTACAGGTGCCTCAAAGCTGGGACCGAGAGACTGAAAAACAGCTTCTATCTCAAGGCCATCAGACTGTTAAACAGCCACCACTAACATTGAGTGGCTGCTGCCAACACACTGACTCAACTCCAGCCACTTTAATAATGGGAATTGATGGGAAATTATGTAAAATATATCACTAGCCACTTTAAACAATGCTCCCTAATATAATGTTTACATACCCTACATTATTCATCTCATATGTATACGTATATACTGTACTCTATATCATCTACTGCATCTTTATGTAATACATGTATCACTAGCCACTTTAACTATGCCACTTTGTTTACATACTCATCTCATATGTATATACTGTACTCGATACCATCTACTGCATCTTGCCTATGCATCTTGCTCTGTACCATCACTCATTCATATATTTTTATGTACATATTCTTTATCCCCTTACACTTGTGTGTATAAGACAGTAGTTTTGGAATTGTTAGTTAGATTACTTGTTGGTTATTACTGCATTGTCGGAACTAGAAGCACAAGCATTTCCCTACACTCGCATTAACATCTGCTAACCATGTGTATGTGACAAATAAAATTTGATTTGAATACGACTTCCCTGGAAGAGATCTTTTGTTCATTCTCCCCAGAGCAATTGACCTTATTCCAGAGGCTGACCCAAAACATCGCTTGCGGAAGAGAGGCACTCGAGGTGGCCTCCTGGTTCGACTTAGGAGGCGCGCACACCACCCACCGCTTCCGAGTATATTACTCGCTAACGTTCAGTCTTTGGATAACAAAGTTGATGAGCTTAGAGCAAGGATTTCTTTCCAGAGAGATATTGGGGCATGTAACATACTTTGTTTCACGGAAACATGGTTCTCTCTGGATACTCTGCTGGGGTCGGTAAAGGCAGCAGGATTCTCAGTACATCGCACAGAAAATAATAAATATCTCTCCGGGAAGCAGAAGGGCGTGTTTCATGATTAACGACTCGTGGTGTAACTCTAGGAACATACAGGAACTCAGGGTTATTTTGCTCACCGACCTAGAATACCTCACAATTAAATGCTGACCATATTATCTCCCAAGAGAATTCTCCTCTGTCATTGCCACGGCCGTCCTCAAAGAACTTCACTGGACTTTATGCAAACTGGAAACCACATATCCTGAGGCTGCATTTTTTTTGTAGCTGGGGAATTTAACAAAGCAAATCTGGGGACTAGGGTGCCAAAGTTCTATCAACATATCGACTATAGGGGCCTCCGGGGTGGCGCAGTGGTTAAGGGCGCTGTACTGCAGCACCAGCTGTGCCACCAGAGACTCTGGGTTCAACCGGTCGCAACCGGCCCAAAACCCCAAAAACAAACAATAAAAAAAACATTTTGACTTGCGCTGCTGTGTCACATTGTGTAATGATTGGAAATAGGCCCAGGAATACGTAACAGGGGGTTTTATTTTCTCCACCCAAACAAAAGAGTAGAGACACATAAAACAAGTGCACAAATACACGTAGCATTGAAACCGATACAACAGCACAGGTACACACAGGACCAACGGACATGTTACCAAAAATCGACAAGGACAATGGGGAACAGAGGGCACATTTATAACATACTAATAAGGAGGAATGGGAACAAGACAGACGAGATAGTCTGGGGTTGGTGGTAATGAATCCAGTTCAGTGACGCCTAGAAGGCCTGTGAAGTAGACCTCCAGAGCTGGTAAACGGAATGAGCAGCAGTCCTGGGGGGACAGTAGCCTCCCCCGAGGACAACCACAGGGACACGGCGCCAATGGTGAAAATCCCTGGTCCAGGATATCCAGGATGTCCACCGCAGGAACCCAACACCGTTTCTCTGGGCCATACTTCTCCCAGCCGATGAGGTACTGGAGATGCTCGCCCAACGCCTCAAATCCAGGACTTCACAGACCGAGTACGCCGGACCTCCCTCGATGTCCAGAGGAGGAGGCGGGTCGTCACTGGGTCCAGTTTCAGCGAGGGGATCAGGCACGGAGGGAGTTCTGCGGATACTCAGCCCAAGGTAGAAAATCTGCCCACTCCCCTGGCCGGTCCTGACAGTAACACCTCAGGAACCTGCCCACCTCCTGATTGACCCTCTCCACCTGCCCATTAGCTTGAGGACGGTACCCGGAGGTGAGAATGACCGTGATCCCCAGGCGTTCCATGAACGCTTTCCATACATGTGAGGTCTGCCACAAAGTCCTCTGGGATTGCGTTGTGCCAGAAGATGTGCATAAAAATAGCCTCTGCGGTTTGCATGGCTGACGGGAGCGCAGGCAGAGGAAGGACGTGACAAGCTTTGGAAAACCGGTCCACAATGATGAGAATGGTGGTGTTCCCCTGGGAGTGGGGAAGGTCAGTGACAAAGTCCACCGAGAGGTGAGACCAGGGTCGTTGTGGAACCGGCAGGGTTCCAGTATGCGAGACAGGGTGTCCGCCTTCACGTTCTTTGAGCCTGGCCTATAAGAAAGCGTGAATTGGAACCTGTCGAAGAATGGAGCCCACCTGGCCTGTCTCGGGTTTAGCCTCTTCGCTGCCCTGATGTACTCCAGGTTGTGGTGGTCCGTCCACACCAGGACAGGGTGTTTGGACCCCTTCAGCCAGTGCCTCCATGCCTTCAGAGCCTTCATGACCGCCAAGAGTTCTCGGTCCCCGATGTCGTAGTCCTCTTGGCGGGGTACTGCTGCCTTGAGTTCAAGGCGCAGAGCCGCAGCTCTGGAGGGGTTCCGGTGCGTTGGGACAGCACTGTCCTAACTCCTGCTTCAGAGATACCCACCTCGACGATGAAGGGAAGTGAGGGGTCAGGATGTGCCAGCAAGGGAGCAGTGGTGAAGCATGTTGTCAGTGTCTCGAACGCTCTCTCCATCTCCATCGTGCAACGAAGCTACTGAGGACCTACTGAGGACCACTATGACGCCCCGGATGAACCCCCGGAAATAGTTGGCGAACCCCAGGAATCACTGGACTTCTTTCATAGAGTTGGGGATGGGCCATGACCTGGCTACGCTGGCGCATTGCTCCTCCATCTCCACTCTCTCCGTGGATGTGAGGTAGCCCAAAAAAGACACAGACCGCTGGAAAAACAAACACTTGTTTAACATATAGATGATGCTCCAACAGTCTTCCCAGCACAGACCTGACCAACAAGACATGATGGAAACAGTCAGCAGAATAGACCAAAATGTCATCTATATAAACCACCATGCCCAGTCCCAGCATGTCCTGAAACACTTCGTTAATAAAGGCCTGGAAGACTGAAGGAGCATTAGACAGGCCAAAAGGCAGTACGAGATACTTGTAATGGGCCGTGGTCATGGAAAAGGCAGTTTTCCATTTGTCGCCTGCACGATTGCGCACCAGATTGGCGCTCCTCAATTCCAGTATCATAAATTACTGCGCCCCGTGCATTTGTTCAATGATGGTGGGGATGAGGGGTAAAGGATAGCTGAACTTGATGGTGGCTTTATTCAGTGTTCGATAATCAATACAGGGGCGTAGTCCCCCTCTTTTTAACAAAGATTAGCTTGAGAAGGCTGGTGATGTAGAGGGGCAGATAAAACCCTGCTAGAGGCTCTCCTGTACGTAGGTCTCCATGGCCTCGGTCTCGGCATAGGAGAGGGTAGACGTGTCCTCTCGGGAGGGCTGCGTCAGACAGCAGGTCAATGGCACAGTCCCAGGGGCATTGAGGAGGCAGGAATGTAGCCTGGGTCTTAGAGATAACCCGGTGCAGATCCTGGAATTCCTCCTGTAACTCCACTTGAGGGGCATGGTCCGGACTTTCCACCGTAGTGGTGTTGACACTTCCCCTGACACTCCTGCGACCAACCCAGCAGTTTCCTCCCAGACCAGGAAATAACAGGGTTATGCCACCTCAACCAGGGAGACCTAAAACAACGGGGTGCGTGGGGGTGTCGATAATCAAAAAGGTGATCTTTTCTAAATGAGTGTCATGGGTCAGCAGAGAAACTGGAACAGTGATGTGATGTACAAAACCTGTCCCTATTGGACGATTATCCAGGGCTCAAATTGAAATGGGTGACTGTAGGGGAACCAAAGGAATGCGTAATGCAGTGGCCAGTGTGCTACTTAAAAGATTCCCGGCAGCTCTGGAATCAAATCAGAGCTAACGGGAGTGAGGGACTAGGTTATTCAGGGAATTTAAACGGGAAAACACGCTGGTTGAGTTGACAGAAAAGAAGGGGAGATCTTGCCTCCTACCTGGGTTGGAGCAGGAGAATTCCATAGCTTGTCACCTCCTCGCCTTTTTGGGGCTAGAGGGCAGGTCAGGGAGAAATTACCCCTTTCCCCACAATAGGAACAGATGCCCAGATTCCTCCTCCTACGCTCTGCCTCGGGCAAACGTGCAAAGCCCACCTCCATTGGCTCTGGCCACAGAGCAGGTGTAGCCATGGGCTCCGGATTCCACGCAGGTCTTCGTCAGGACCGCAAATTGTTGTCCAAACGAATCGCCATGATGATGAGCTGGTCGAGTGACAGGTTGTCATCACGGCAGGCTAACTCCACCAGTGCAGACTTGTTCCATCCGGTGGAGACCACAATGGTCCGGAACTACAGTGCGAACTCAGGTGTTCCTAGATCCCTGA
>NW_024607652.1:30000-32872 GCF_018296145.1 Oncorhynchus tshawytscha | reverse complement strand
CTTCATCTGCAGTATGTGACTGACACTTCAATTCTGATCGGTGGAAGGAGGGTCTGGATTATGTGTTCTCTGCACTGATTGTTAGTGCTGCGATGGGGGCATCCGCGTTTTGTCACTAAAGCACCTTATACCACCCACCACTGCGACTTGTATGCTCTAGTCGGCTGGCCTCTCGCTACATATTCGTCGCCAGACCCACTGGCTCCAGGTCATCTACAAGTCCATGCTAGGTAAAGCTCCGCCTTATCTCAGTTCACTGGTCACGATGGCAACACCCATCCGTAGCACGCGCTCCAGCAGGTGTATCTCACTGATCATCCCTAAAGCCAACACCTCATTTGGCCGCCTTTCGTTCCAGTACTCTGCTGCCTGTGACTGGAACGACTCTGCAAAAATCGCTGAAGTTGAGACTTTTATCTCCCTCACCAACTCAAACATCAGCTATCTGAGCAGCTAACCGATCGCTGCAGCTGTACATAGTCTATTGGTAACAGTCTACTCCATTTTCAACTACCTCATCCCCATACTGTTTTTTTATTTACTTACTTTTCTGCTCTTTGCACACCAATATCTCTACCTGTACATGACCGTCTGATCATTTATCACTCCAGTGTTAATCTGCAAAATTGTAACTATTCGTCTACCTCCTCATGCCTTTTGCACACATTGTATATAGACTCCCCCTTTGTTTTCTACTGTGTTATTGACTTGTTAATTGTTTATTCCATGTGTAACTCTGTGTTGTCTGCTCACACTGCTATGCTTTATCTTGGCCAGGTTGCAGTTGTAAATGAGAACTTGTTCTCAACTAGCCTACCTGGTTAAATAAAGGTGAAATAAAATTAAATTAAATTAAAAAAATAAAATAAATAAAAAAAATTGAAGAGGACGTGGGGACGCTGCTTTCTTTCGATACCCCGGAGCTGGGGGAGTTCAAGGAGGTGGGAAAGAAGGCCATGTACAGAATATGTGTAAAGGTGTCCCATGCCTCTTCCCTGGAAGGGGTAAAATCGACGAGGTGGGCGGATGTGCTTGGTCCAGGTGCCTCTCCAAAAGGCTGTTGGCGATCATTACATAAACTGCCTATTGATAAGAGGACAGCTGACCTCCAATGGAGGATAATACATGGAGCTATAGCCACCAATATGCATCTGGTACACCTGGATCCTACTGTTGGGGAGGGGTGTCCATTCTGTGCTGGGTCTGAATCTCTGGCACATCTGTTTTTATTGTGTCCCAGGTTGGTTGGGATGATTGACCTGATCACTGATTGGTTCTCACGTTGGGAGAGGTTTTCTCTTCCCAACTGTATATATTTGGGCCAAAGTACAGGTTCAGTCAAAAGGGTGTAGTTGTGTTGCTTAATTTTGTGTGTTAGGGGCAGCAAAATTAGCGATATGGAAGACCCGAAAGAACAGCATTCGGGGACAGGGGTCTGTGGATGTGGTGGGAATGCTGGAGGGAATGTTGGCAGCGAGACTAAGGATTGAGTTTGCCTATTACAAACTTGTCAACAATATCGATCTGTTTTTGAGTATATGGGGTATACAGAGGCTGTTGTGTGTAGTTACTGTGGAGGAGGAATTGGAGTTGTGTTTTTAATTGATGTGTAACTGTGGTTTTGTATGAGTATTTATTGTGTGGTGGGCTCCCAGACCCAATAAAGAGTATTTAAAACTCAAACTCTCTCTCTCTCTCTTTCTCCCTCTCTCTCTTTCTCTCTCGCTCTATCTTTCTCGCTCTCTTTCTATCTCTCTTTCTATCTCTCTCTCTCTCTCTCTCTCTCTCTCTCTCTCTCTCTCTCTCTCCCCATCTCTCTCTCTCTCTCCTTACTTGATCTTGCGTAGGTTGGAGAGGTCAGGGTTGAGACTAGAGAACTTCTGGGCCAGCCTCCAGACAGTGATGATGAAGAAGAAAGTGTTGAGGATGATGATGGTGCACACTGGGCCGAAGAAACTCCAGATGAATCCTCTCTCCAGAGACAACCAACAGCTGACAGAGACACACAGAGCAGATAATGTTACACACACACACACACACACACACACACACACACACACACACACACACACACACACACACACACACACACACAACACAAAGTTAGAGAGTCAGACTCACTGTTGTGTGGTACCGTATCCATCTGGGTAGGTGATAGCAGAGATGATGACTATAGTCAGTGGTAGTCCATATCCCACAGCATGCAGGTACAGAGGTCTACAGTAAGAACAATCACAGAGCTTCATTAAATACAGGTACAGAGGTCTACAGTAAGAACAATCACAGAGCTTCATAAAATACAGGTACAGAGGTTTACAGTAGGACGAAGAATCACAGAGCTTCATAAAATACAGGTGCAGAGGTTTACAATAAGACGAAGAATCACAGAGATTCATTAAATACAGGTTTTACAATAAGAGAATAACAGAGAGATTCATTAAATACACAGGTAAGAGGTTTACAATAAGACGAAGAATCACAGAGATTCATTAAATACAGGTACAGAGGTTTACAGTAAGACAAAGAATCACAGAGATTCATTAAATACAGGTACAGAGGTCACACAGTAAGACAGGTACAGAGAAGAATCACAGAGATTCATTAAATACAGGTACAGAGGTTTACAGTAAGACGAAGAATCACAGAGATTCATTAAATACAGGTACAGAGGTTTACAGTAAGATGAAGAATCACAGAGATTCATTAAATACAGGTACAGAGGTTTACAATAAGATGAAGAATCACAGAGATTCATTAAATACAGGTACAGAGGTTTACAGTAAGACGAAGAATCACAGAGATTCATTAAATACAGGGACAGAGGTCTACAGTAAGACAAAGAAGCTCAAAATACAGGTAGATTAAGATGAAG